>NW_025111036.1:0-161707 GCF_015476425.1 Leptopilina heterotoma
CCGCACTCCAATGGTTATGTGGGGTTGTAAAAAAAAAAAAGGGAATTTAAAAAAAGGATAAAAAATGTTATATAAATTTTGAATAAACTGGCGACCTACTACCAGCCCGACCACTAAAACCCGTACCCCTTCTTTTGGAGCCCTTTACCCTCCCTCGGAACTGTCGTAAGACTTTAGCCTTCGAGGGAGGCGCTCCAACTCTATCGCTGCTGCGACTTTGTGCTGTGGTCTGCGGTTCTCCTGCGTCAATAGTTAAAAATTTAAAACTATTTCAATATAAGCGGAATTAACAGCACAACAACAATAAAAAACAAAAATTTAAGAAGGTTTAAAAAGTCAAAAGATAAAATTATAAACGGATATATAAAAAAAAATAAAAATAACGCGTATAAAATATTGAAACATAAAATTGTACAAAGATGAATAAAAAAAAACAAACAAATTAAAAAAATGTATAGGGACAAATAAATCCAAAATAAATTAATAAAAACAACAAAACAAATTAAAAGCTGTTTAAATTACGCTTTTTGGCGGCCGTCGAGATCTTCCTCGACATAACCGAGATTATGAAGTTCTCGACTTGCCGCCAATTCTCTTCCGACTGGGTCATCAGCGTACCATATTCTCCGGTGTAACTTGACTGTTTACACCTTCGAACATGGCCCGCCTCTCCAAGTCCCATTTTTTTGCATGAGAAGAGGGTGTGCTCCGCGTTGTCCTCAGGGAACTGGCAATATGCACACACCTCGTTCTCGCGTAATTTAAAGCGACACAGGTACGAGTTAAAACACCCGTGACCTGTGAGCGCCTGAGTCAAATAATAGAAACCTGACCGTGTTTCCTATTTATCCAGGTGGCGAGTGCCGGGATAAGGCGATAGGTCCATCGACCTTTTCCCTCACCATCCCATCTTTCCTGCCATCTTTCTATGAGCCTGTGCCTCGCTTCTTTGCGGATCAGGCCCTTGCTTGGTCTTAATTCCTCATCCCAGGAACTGCTTTCTTTAGAAAGAGAAACATTTCTTCCCTTTCCCTCGCCAAGAGATCTGCTGGCGGGACACTTGCAAGGACCTGCACAGCACTCGTAGATACCGTCTTATATGCAGAGATGATACGCGTTGTTATCGATCTCTGCGCCGACAGTATCTTTTCACAGATGTAACCATCTTTTACTCCTCAGGGATGGGGCCCACGCTGGTGCTGCATAGAGCATTTTAGCGTGGGCGACACTCGCCACCAGTCTTCTTTTTTGTTCACGGGGTCCGCCACATTTGGCATTAACCGTGAAAGATTAGCCGCCACACATCTTCGATCGCCTTATCGACGCCGTAGCCATGTGGTGGTGGAAGTTTTAACCTTCCATCCAACTCCACACCAAGGTATTTAATTGTTTAACTCCACTTGACCTCGAATCCGTCTATCACGATTCAGTGGGAGCTCATAACCACGTCTGTCTGTGACTAGCAGTGCCTCGGTCTTTTCCAGGGCCATTTCAAGACCTCTGTATCCAGCCAGCTTTTTGCTAGTCGCAGACATTCGTTCACCAATGTCCCAAGAGCCTCCTCACTCTCGGCAGTGCACACGAACAACGCGTCGTCCGCAAAGCCGATGATCATCGCACCTTCGGGCAGATCCATTCGCAGAAAATCATCGTAAGATACATTCCATACAAATGACCCACCCTCGAGCCTTGAGGAGCCCCACACTGCATCTCTTCCCTGAGAGTGCAGGTGTCTCCCTCATATATAACCCACCTGTCGCTAAGATAATTATCCATTATCCGCAACAAGTAGGGCGGCATGTTTTTCTTTTCCATCGACTCGATGAGATCTTTCCATCTTGCGGAATTAAACGCGTTGCGTATGTCAATTGCTACCAACGCGCAGAAGCTCTTCTTTTTCCCAGGTCCCAATTTGTTTTTTCCTGCTTTGGCTATGTCCACAACTGCCTGGATTGGCATAACTGTGGACTTGCCTTTACGGAAACCAAATTGGTAATCGGATAGACGATTCTCTTCGTCAAGTGGCCCTGCATTCTCTGGAGAACCATATCCTCTAGAAGTTTACCCATCGTATCTAGCAGGCATATAGGCCTGTACGATGAAACCTTATCTAGAGGTTTTTCACCTTTCCTTAGGAGGACTAACCTCTGTCGCTTCCAGTCGCGGAAGAACTCTCCTCTCTCAAGGCAAAGATTGAAGCATCGAAGCAGAATCTGGGGTGAAGTGTCGATTACCAACTTTAGGATCTCGTTACTTATCCCATCGATTCCAGGCGCCTTGCCTGTTTTTAATCTTTTGCCTGCTTTTTCAGTTCACTAAGTGTGAAGAGTTCTTCCTCTTCGACTTTGCAAAAACTCCAGTCCCTTCTAAGGTATGGTTCTGCAGGAGGAAACAAAGAACTTATTATCTTTCTGACCCAATCGGGATTGTCCAGGCCGGGGGTCTTTTGCCTCGTCACTAATTTCTTAGTTACGATTTTAAAAGCCAGACCCCATGGGTCCTTATCGACCCTCCTCGATTAGGTCCTTCCAGCTACGGCGTCGCGACTTGCGGATCTCTTTCTTGAGGTCCTTTTTCGCCTCCTTGAAAGCCTCTTTCAGCAAGGGATCTCCCTTAGAACGGGTATATGTCCTTCTTGCTTTGAGGCATTCCTTTCTCAAGGAGGACAGTTTTTCTGACCACCAGTGCAAGGATTTTTTCCTTGGAAGGCGCCTTTGCGACGTGGCATCGACGCATTGCAAGCGGTGACGATTATATTCGCACCGCTCGCACCTCTCCATTTAGACTTTTCGGCCTCCTCACCCAACCAGAATCCTCAATTAAGATAGATTCTTTTAGGGACCGGCTGAACTTCTCCTTGTCGAGTTTCTTAATGTTCCACGAGAAGGTTTTGCGACTAGGAGCTTCCTGTCTCTTTCCTCCTCGTGTGTCTCCCATTGAGACTGAGAACTCAATGTACTGGTGGTCACTTGCTGTATATTCCTCAGAGACCCGCCAGTCGCTTATGCGGCTAAATATATTAGACGATGCTATCGTTAGATCTATTATCGATCCGATCGCACCTCGTCTAAACGTCCATGTTTTTCCCCGGTTTACAACTAATAAATCGTTCTTGGAGATCATTTCTCCAATCAGAATTCCTCTCTTGTCGAGCCTCGTCTCACCCCACTCTGGCGACTTTGCATTAAAATCGCCAGTGATGATGACATCCAGCTTGGATTCTATGAGGCTCGATTCTAGGTCTTCTATATTGGCTTCGAAGGTGGTCAGCGGGTCGTTGGGTGAGAAGTAGCAGCTATACATACGTATGTTAGCCACCTCTATCCACACAAACCCGCTGCTTGTCTCCAAGAACTTGTCAACCCGCAATTCTGGGTTGCACAGCTTGATGGCGGCTCTCTTCGCCTTATCCTGATACCAAGGTGCGAGGTCGCTTCCTTGATACTGCTCACTGCAGAACAGGATATCCACCTCATTTTCCCTAGCTGTTTGCATCAGGAGCACCTGTGCATCCTTACTTGTATGCAGGTTGACTTGAAGGAGCTTTAAGGATTTGCCCTTTTAAGTTTCTCCAGTTCCTCCTTGTAAACCGGGCAGGAAATTCTTCCAGGGATATGGTTGACTTCCGTTTTTCCCAAATCTGTACACGTTATGCACTTGGCTTGTCATTAGTACACTTTTGGAGAAGTGTCCCGCTTCGCCGCATCTCCGACAGTTTTTTGTTCTGTCGGGGCCCTTGCAAATTCGGGTCACGTGTCCATAGGCTAGGCACTTTTGACATCTTGTCACTTCTAAGTGCGTTCGGATGGATGCATTTATCCAGCCAATACGCACTTTGCCCAGCTTAAGCAGACTCTCGCTGTCCGTTTCATTCAAGCGTACTAGTGCCACTTTCGTACCACCAAAACGTGTCAGAAGTCGGCAAGTCACCTCTAATTCGGGCTTTTGCAACTTCTGCTTTAAGACGGTTAAAACGTCCTCCTCTAAAGTTGTTTCGACAAGATCCCGAATTTCGAGGGTCTTTTTACTGACAAGAGCCGTAACCTCGGCCTTGTCCAGAAGAACGGAGGTAAGATTCTGAGCGAACTTTGAAGTTTCACCCCCCTTTTTCACAACAACAAGAACCTCTTTTTTAAGAGTTCTCCTAATTTTCACAATCTCTGTTCCAGTTTCCTCTGGCTTTACCGAAGTTGTTGCCAGTTTTATGAGATCATGGTAGGTCTCTGGATTCCGGGCCACAATTTTTATTGCCTCCGTTGTTCTAATTTTGGGGGGGCGCTTCTGAAGTCGCTCCCTCTCCTCCGCTTTCTTCAAGGCCTTTTTCTTACGGGCCTCCCGTTTCCTATTGGAGACAGTTTCAAAGTCTTTTTCGTTTTCAGGCTTATTTGCCACAGTTGCCTCCGAATAAGAAGCAACCCTGGCCGAAGCAGCCTTACTCACCTCCGTCTCCATAACAGTAGGGTTTGCCTTGGTCTCCTTGCTCTTAACCCTCTTACCCTTGGGAGTGGTCACAGAAGAATCAGTCTCCGGACCTTCAAACTCTCTAGGGCGCTTCCTTGGGTCGATGGACTTGCTCTCGCTGGATGTGGCGTGCGACATCGATCTAGGAGTTTCAGGATTCGACCTTGGTTTGCTTGGGCTAATGAAGGGCTTAGGTATAAATCGCAGGTTTCTGCAAAGCACCTCGTGCACCTTCTCCATTGCCACCATTCCATCCTTAACATCCTTGCTAATGTTTTTTTGCTTTTTGCAAGCACGCCACATACTATCCAGTATTATTGGGATCAGATCGACCTGTTCTAAAACATTTTCTTCGAATCTGCTAAGTCCCACATCCTCAGAATTTTTTATTTGGCTCCCTCCAAAATCCTTGGAGCCGTCTGCACCGACTACCGGGGCTTGAACCCGATCAGAATCGGTGACGGGATTACCCTCATTTGAGGTACCCGCTTGGAGTAATTTATTTGAATCTTTATCCATTTCATTCATTTTTTTTTGGTTTTAGAATCAGGGAACCACCCTGTTGGTTGCCCTTTAGTGAAAAGCCCCGCCACCACGGCAAGGTCTACCGAACATATCCATGATGTCAATCATGTCTGGCAGTGGATAAGCATCCACTTCTCCCAGCACATCAAAGACATCGATGATGTTCGGTAGTGGACAACCATCGGCGGGGATTATTATTATTATTATTATTATTATTATTATTATTATTATTATTATTATTATTATTATTATTATTATTATTATTATTATTATTATTTTTTTTTGCTTAGGGAATTTTGGGAAATCTGCCTACAGATACCTTGGACTCCGCACTCCAAGGTTATGTGGGGTTGGTGTGATAAAACAAAAGGAAATAAAAAAAATTGAAAAATAAATATATAAAATAGTAAATTTAATAAACTGGCGACCTACTGCCAGCCCGACCCACTAAAACCCGTAACCCTTCTTCTGGAGCCCTTTACCCTCCCTCGGAACTGTCGTAAGACTTTAGCCTTCGAGGGTGGCGCTCCAACTCTGTCGCTAATGCGACTTTCTGCTTTTCTCTGCGGTTATCCTACGTTAATAGTTAAAAATTTAAAACTATTTCAATATAAAGCGGAATTAACAGCACAACAATAATTAAAAATAACAAATGTGTAATTAAGTGTAAAAAGTCAGAAGATAAAATTATAAACGGATATATAAAAAAAAGAAAAAATAAACGCGTATAAAAAATTGAAAACATAAAACTGTACAAAGATGAATAACAAAAACACAAACAATTAAAAAATGTATAAGGACAAATAAATCACAAAATAAATTAATAAAAAACAAACAAATAAATTAAAAGCTGTTTAAATTACGCTTTTTGGCGGCCGTCGAGATCCTTCCTCGACATAACCGAGATTATGAAGTTCTCGACTTGCCGCCAATTCTCCTCTGACTGGGTCATCAGCGATACCATGTTCTCCGGTGTAACTTGACTGTTTACACCTTCGAACATGGCCCGCCTCTCCAAGTCCCATTTCTTGCATGAGAAGAGGGTGTGCTCCGCGTTGTCCTCAGGGAACTGGCAATATGCACACACCTCGTTCTCGCGTAATTTAAAGCGACACAGGTACGAGTTAAAACACCCGTGACCTGTGAACGCCTGAGTCAAGTAATAGGAAACCTGACCGTGTTTCCTATTTATCCAGGTGGCGAGTGCCGGGATAAGGCGATAAGTCCATCGACCTTTTTCCTCACCATCCCATCTTTCTTGCCATCTTTCTATGAGCCTGTACCTCGCTTCTTTGCGGATTAGGCCCTTGCTTGGTCTTAATTCCTCATTCAAGGAACTGCTTTCTTTAGAAAAGAGAAACATTTCTTCCCTTTCCCTCGCCAAAAGATCTGCTGGCGGGACACTTGCAAGGACCTGCACAGCACTCGTAGATACCGTCTTATATGCAGAGATGATACGCGTTGTTATCGATCTCTGCGCAGACAGTATCTTTTCACAGATGGTCACACATCTTTTACTCCTCAGGGATGGGGCCCACGCTGGTGCTGCATAGAGCATTTTAGCGTGGGCGACACTCGCCACCAGTCTTCTTTTTTGTTCACGGGGTCCGCCAACATTTGGCATTAGCCGTGAAAGATTAGCCGCACACTCGATCGCCTTATTCGACGCCATAGCCATGTGGTGGTGGAAGTTTAACCTTCCATCCAACTCCACACCAAGGTATTTAATTTGTTTACTCCACTTGACCTCGAATCCGTCTATCACGATTCGTAGGAGCTCATAACCACGTCTGTCTGTGACCAGCAGTGCCTCGGTCTTTTCCAGGGCCATTTCAAGACCTCTGGTATCCAGCCAGCTTTTTGCTAGTCGCAGACATTCGTTCACCAATGTCCCAAGAGCCTCCTCACTCTCGGCAGTGCACACGAACAACGCGTCGTCCGCAAAGCCGATGATCACCGCACCTTCGGGCAGATCCATTCGCAGAAAATCATCGTAAGATACATTCCATACAAATGGACCTACCCTCGAGCCTTGAGGAGCCCCACGCTGCATCTCTTCCTTGAGAGTGCAGGTGTCTCCCTCATATATAACCCACCTGTCGCTAAGATAATTATCCATTATCCGCAACAAGTAGGGCGGCATGTTTTTCTTTTCCATCGACTCGATGAGATCTTTCCATCTTGCGGAATTAAACGCGTTGCGTATGTCAATTGCTACCAACGCGCAGAAGCTCTTCTTTTTCCCAGGTCCCAATTTGTTTTTTCCTGCTTTGGCTATGTCCACAACTGCCTGGATGGCATCAACCGTGGACTTGCCTTTACGGAAACCAAATTGGTGATCGGATAGACGATTCTCTTCGGTCAAGTGGCTTTGCATTCTCTGCAGAACCATATCCTCTAGAAGTTTACCCATCGTATCTAGCAGGCATATAGGCCTGTACGATGAAACCTTATCTAGAGGTTTTTCACCTTTCCTTAGGAGGACTAACCTCTGTCGCTTCCAGTCGCGGAAGAACTCTCCTCTCTCAAGGCAAAGATTGAAGCATCGAAGCAGAATCTGGGGTAAAGTGTCGATTACCAACTTTAGGATCTCGTTACTTATCCCATCGATTCCAGGCGCCTTGCCTGTTTTCAATCTTTTGCCTGCTTTTTGCAGTTCACTAAGTGTGAAGAGTTCTTCCTCTTCGACTTTGCAAAAACTCCAGTCCCTTCTAAGGTATGGCTCCGCATGAGAAGAGGGTGTGCTCCGCGTTGTCCTCAGGGAACTGGCAATATGCACACACCTCGTTCTCGCGTAATTTAAAGCGACACAGGTACGAGTTAAAACACCCGTGACCTGTGAACGCCTGAGTCAAGTAATAGGAAACCTGACCGTGTTTCCTATTTATCCAGGTGGCGAGTGCCGGGATAAGGCGATAAGTCCATCGACCTTTTTCCTCACCATCCCATCTTTCTTGCCATCTTTCTATGAGCCTGTGCCTCGCTTCTTTGCGGATCAGGCCCTTGCTTGGTCTTAATTCCTCATTCAAGGAACTGCTTTCTTTAGAAAAGAGAAACATTTCTTCCCTTTCCCTCGCCAAAAGATCTGCTGGCGGGACACTTGCAAGGACCTGCACAGCACTCGTAGATACCGTCTTATATGCAGAGATGATACGCGTTGTTATCGATCTCTGCGCAGACAGTATCTTTTCACAGATGGTCACACATCTTTTACTCCTCAGGGATGGAGCCCACGCTGGTGCTGCATTATTATTATTATTATTATTATTATTATTATTATTATTATTATTATTATTATTATTATTATTATTATTATGATTATTATTATTATTATATATTATTATTATGATTATTATTATTATTATTATTATTATTATTATTATTATTATTATTATTATTATTATTATTATTATTATTATTATTATTATTATTATTATTATTATTATTATTATTATTATTATTATTATTATTATTATTATTATTATTATTATTATTATTATTATTATTATATTATTTATTATTAGTATTATTATTATATTATTATTATTATTATTTAGTATTATTATTAGTATTATTATATTATTATTATTATATATTATTATTATATTAGTATTATTATATATTATTATTATTATATTATTATTATTAGTATTATTATTATTATTATATTATTATTATTATTATTATATATTATTATTATTATTATTATTATTATACCCGTGTCTTCTGGGTTTACCTTTGCTTTTATTAGCGGCAGGGTGCCCTCGTAAAACTTTGGGTCGCTTGCCGTAGTTTTGACAGCTTCCGTGCTCCTTAGCTTCGGAGGGGGCTTCGGAAGCTCCTTTTTCTCACCTGGGGGTTTCTCTTTTGGAGTCCGTTTCTCCTTGTTTTTAACAACCTTGAAACCGTCTCCATTGTCCGCTCCGTCCCTCAAGACGGTCTCAGCATACGACTTGCCGGGGCTGTTTGGGGGCGCCTCTCTTGCTCCAACCAGCGACTCAGAACCGAGCTGTGGAGCCTCCTTTCGCTTGATTCTCTTCCCGCCTTGAGTCGCCCGTCGCGGACTCGCATCTGGGCTTGTACCTTCCGTGGGGCGTTTATTAACGCCTTTTGCCTTATTAGGACATGTCTTTGCGCCGTTCAGAGGTGCAGTAGTGCTCTCCGTCTGCTGTGGAGCTACCACAGTTGGGTGTTGCGGCTCCTGGTGTATGAAAGGCTTGGGGATAAAACGTAAATTCCTACAGATTATCTCAAACGCACCTTCCAAAACCGTCACGCCATCCTGGATTTCCCGACTGACGTTCTTTTGGCGCTTGAATCCCTGGCGCAAGCTTTTGAAGATTCCCGGAATAGCCACGAACTGGTCTGAGACATTTGTCTCATATATTAACGGCTAATTATTGTTTTGGCCCCCCCCAAAATCCGTGGGGCCTGCGGAACTCTGCTTTGAACCGGTCCCAAGCCCGGGACTCCATCTTCTCTGCTCATCTGCATCCATTTGTGTATTATTTTACATAAAATGTGTGTACGTGTGCTGAGTTGTTTGTAGGAGGAGGAGGGTAGTTTGGAGAGCTTTTGAGGTGGGGACCATCTGGATATCAGTATGTTAGGGAATGGTATTAATGGAGGGTATTGTTATAAACACATTACCCCTCTGAATGGGCAGAAAGAATCTGAACCGGTGGGTTCAGTATGAAATTTTTGTTCTGTTTTGTCTTGGTGATTGGGAAGACATAGTCTATAAACGGCATCTTCCATGAATGGGCAACTCCTGTTATCCACGCTCGCCATCCCTGCCGGCACGTCGATTCCGATCGGGTGAAAGCCCCGATGGTCGACGCAAGGCCCACGGATTTTGGAGGGGGCCAACAGCACACTGGTCCTTCTGACCATAACGGTGACGGAAAAGTGATGATGGAGACGGAGAGCGTAGTTTCCTCTGAGTCCATCATTGAAAAGGAAAAGGAGACTCTGGTGTCGCGGACTGCTTCACCGATCGTCGAAGAATGGCAAGTCATTCTTGGACTTATGGAGAAGCAGTCTGTGGTGGTTGAGCAACTCTTCAAATCACTAGAAATAGTGAAGGAAGGGATGCTCAAGAACAACTCCAGGGAGGTGAAAATCAGTGCCAGAGAGGCATATCACCATAGTGATAGCCTCAGAGGCATCTTAAAAGATATGATGGAGGAGGGGGCCTGCTTTTCTCATAATTTAGAGATAGTAGATTCCCTCAGCCAGAAGAGAGCTCGAGGCCGCCAGGGGACAATACCCTTGGCGACTCCGAACTCTGAAAGAAAAGGAAAAAAGAGAGATGCCTCTGGGACACCACCAGAGAAAGTGGAGAAAAAGAAGGGCAAAACAGGCGAGCTGGACCCGGGGGACAGCAAGCCTGCTACCGAAGAAAATGAAAAATTGAACTCTCTCCAGGAAAATGAAACCTGGAAAGAGGTCAAGAAAAAGAAGAAAAAGAAAAAAAAGAAGGGGGATGCAGAGAAGTTGGAAGAAAAGACGGGGGAGTCGATCAAAGAGACTGATCGACCTCCACGTAAAAAGAGAGAAAAAATGACGGATGCGATCGTGATATCTACGAAAGATCCAAACATTATGAGCAAAATGAAGGCGGCGGTTAGGCCTGAGGATACGCAGACGGAGATACTGTCGATTCGGAGGACCAAAAGGAACGATCTCCTTCTGGTACTCAAAAAGGGACAGGGCGTCTTGGGTTTCGGCAGAGCCTTGACCGCTGCTCTTCAGGGCGAGGCAGAAGTAAGGACTGTGGTTTCGATGAGGTCGATAAAAATTTTGGACCTTGACGAAACCATAGTCCAAGAAGATGTTGTATTGGCGGTCCGGGGTGCACTTGGCAGACCAGACTTAGAAGTTCCGTGTCAGCTTTTCGCTCGGTATGGTAGCACGAAGAAGGCCATTCTGCGGCTCCCGGAAACGGAAGCGGAGTCGTTATTGAAGGCCAGGCGAGTAAAGATAGGGTGGGTCAACTGCAGAGTCCATGCCAGAGTGGAAGTAGAGAGGTGCTTTAGATGCCTCTGTTACGGCCATCTGGCTGGAGGATGCAGTGGGCCGGACCGAAAGGAGGCTTGCTGGAGGTGCGGCGGTCTCGACCACAGGAAGAGTCAATGCAAAGGGGTAGCCCAGTGCATTGACTGTTCCGATCGTGGGATGGAAGACACAAAACATCCTTCAGGGAGCAGGGCCTGCCCGGTGTACTGGAAGATACTAACAGATCTAAAGTCCAGAGCTTGGGTTTCTCCAGGTTAATCTCAGGAAGGGAAAAGTCGCGCAAGATCTCTTGATGCAGACTGCCAGAGAGAGGGGAGCTGATATACTGCTTTTCAGTGAGCAGTATAGGAAGCCAGAATCCTCTGTCTGGTTTGAGGATGCATCAAAGGGATCAGGTATTCAAATATGTAACCCGGACATCGCCATCGGTGACTTTCTGGAGACCGATAGGGGGTTCGTTTGGATAGAGGTGGCCGAGGTACGTGTTTACAGCTGCTACTTCTCTCCAAATGATCCCCTCAAAAAGTTCGAGGCCGAGGTTCAGGCTTTTGAAGAAAGCATTAAAGCTTTCGGCGGGGATGTCCTCATTGCGGGAGACTTTAATAGTAAGTCGCCGGAATGGGGGGAGACCCGTTTAGACAAGAGGGGAACCTTGGTGTCGGACATGGTTGCAGCAAACGACTTGGTGGTGATGAACCGGGGACGAGAGTTCACGTTCAGACGCGGGGTATCAGGGTCCATCATTGATTTGACAATTGCGTCGCCCCGCGTGGCCCGTAGATTCGCGCGGTGGAAGGTGCTGGACGAAACGACTATGAGTGACCACCAGTACATAGAGTTTATAGTCGCTGAGAAAAATCCGAGAGGGAACATTAGGCCGCATATTGGTCACAAGAGTCCCTCCTGGAATCTCAGACGGCTAAATAGGGAGAAGTTGGTGGAGTCACTAGCCGATGCTCGGGCTATACACGAGTTAGGCTAGATGACGAAGCCAACTTCAGTGGGTGATAAAGTGCGTGAGGCGAGGCGAGTAATTATTGCAGCGTGCAACTACTCAATGCCTCGCCGGCAACAAAAAAGAACTAGGAAGGGAGCTCTGTACTGGTGGAATGACGAACTAGCTCGCTTAAGGAGAGAATGCCATGCAGCAAGAAGGAAATATACCCAATCTAAGGGAGACCTTCTGCTGCAAGAAGAGTGGCAAGAAGCCAGGCAGATTTTTAAGCGGGCTATAAGGAGTAGCAAAAAATCGTGTTGGAAGGACCTGATTGGAGAAGCGGAGAAGGACCCATGGGGCTTGGCCTACAAAGTCGTCACTAAGAAATTAGTTTCGAGGCAAAGAACCCCTGGTCTTGACAATCCAATCTGGGTCCGAAAGATTATTAAGGCGCTGTTTCCCCATGTGGAATCTGGCCCTAGGGAGGACTTTTCCTCTTGTGTAGTGCAAAGGAAGGAGCTCTTCACGCTGGAGGAGCTTAAAAAGGTGGCAAAGACGTTAAGGAACGGCAAAGCGCCAGGCATCGACGGAATACCCAACGAGATCCTCAAAGAGGTAATCGCTGTGTATCCAGAGTTGCTTCTCGACGTCTTTAATACATGTCTCGAGAGTGGAGAGTTTTTCAGTGACTGGAAAACACAGAGGTTGGTCCTCCTGAGAAAAGGGGATAAACCTCTAGATAAAGTCTCATCGTTTAGACCAATTTGTTTATTGGACACGATGGGTAAACTTCTAGAGGGAATGATTCTAGAGCAACTTCAGGGAATCCTGGTAGGCGAAAATAGCCTATCAGAGAATCAATTCGGTTTTAGGAAAGGCCGGTCGACAGTAGACGCGATCTTAGCAGTTCTCGAAAAAGCGAAAAGAGTCAAAGAGGGACGTAAGAAGGGTTTTTGCGCACTCGTTTCAATCGATATCCGTAACGCGTTCAATTCCGCGAAATGGGACATTTGTATTAAAGCAATGAGATGTAAAGGGGTACCAACGTATCTGTTGCGAATGATAGACAACTATCTTAGCGACAGATGGGTTGAATACAAGAGCGATGCATGTCATATCAAAGAGAAAATGACATGCGGAGCTCCCCAAGGATCAAAGGTGGGACCAACCATCTGGAACGTTATGTACGACGGTTTTCTGAGGTTGGGCTTACCCGAAGATACGTCTATATCCGGGTTCGCGGACGACGTGCTTTTGATATGTTATGACGAGGATTTGAGACTGCTAAAAATAAAACTTGAAGATAGTCTGCGGCGAGCTGAATTTTGGCTATATCGGCATGGTCTGAAAATGGCCCTCGAAAAGACCGAAGCTCTGCTCGTCACAGACAGGAGAGTTTATGAAGCCCCGAAAATTGAAATGGGAGGAACTGAAGTCGCATGGGGAAATAAGCTTAAGTACCTGGGAGTGTGGTTGGACAAACGTTTAAGTTTTGGCCAACATATTAACATCTCAACACTCAAAGCCACCGAATGCATGGGAAACCTCTCGAGGATGATGCCCAATATCGGTGGCCCCAGGGAAAATAAACGAAGACTAGTGGCGACTGTGGTTCAATCAAAGCAGCTTTATGCTGCCCCTGTATGGGCCTCAGCCCTTAAGATCCACAGCATCTCTGACAGACTTCTCTCGGCCCAGAGAGAGCCAGCAAGGAGAATAACGTCAGCCTTCAGAACGGTGTCTGATTGCGCTCTTCGGGTGCTTGCTAGATTACCGCCAATGGATTTGTTGGCGATGGAAAGGCAGGAGAATTTCCAGCTCTCCAAAGATCTAGTAGGCAACCCTGAGCGTAGAGAAAGACTCAAAGCTTTAATCCGCTTAGAGTCAAGAAAAAGACTCGTTCTGAGTTGGCAGGAGAGATGGGATGGGGAATTAAAAGGTAGATGGACTCATCGCCTGATTCCCCACCTCGCCACATGGTTGGAAAGACAACACGGTGAAGTAGGCTACTACCTTACACAAGCGATGTCGGGTCATGGTTGTTTCGGACAGTACTTTTATCGGTTTAAAATAGAAGCAGACGCGAAATGTGTGTACTGCAACGGTTCGGGTGACGACGAAGCAGAGCACATTGACGACGCGGAGCACACGCTTTTTTCTTGCGGGCACTGGCGTGGACTTAGGGAAGCCATGTTTTCGGCCGTGGGCACTGAAGTCACGGTCGAGAACATGGTTCAAATTATGTTACAGAGTGCAGACTCATGGCGTGAGATAGAGTCCTTTGTCATCAAAGTCATGCAGACAAAGGAAAAGGACAGAAGGATGTCACAACACCATCGGAGAATTCCTGCAGCTCAGCTGGGCGCTCGCGGAAGACGGAGGAGACCTTAACTGGACCTCCTCCCTCTTCCGCTAGCGCTTAGTTAAGAATTTTGGATCTGGAAGTAGGTAAGGAGACCTCCACTGGCGATGTTAAGCTTGACGGCAGTTCCGCCAGGGGAGATATGTCTCAAAAGGGAGTGGTTTTTAGTGGGTCGGCCAGAACAAGAGCGGTCATCCCCACATAACCTAGGAGTACGGGCTCCAGGTATCTGACTTGGAAGTAGGCCTCCAAGGTTATAGCAGATTTTCCACTTCCCACGCAAAAAAAAAAAAAAAAAAAAATTATTATTATTATTATTATTATTATTATTATTGTTATTATAAACTAGCTGTCGTACCCGTCTTCGACGGGTTTTAGTTTCTTCTAATACATTAAATAGCGTGTGTCTACCAGTCTCGAAAAATGGGAAATAGCGGAGAATTTAAATTGACCGGAAAAAATAATAATTAGCTACCATTAACTATTTCATTAGATAAATATTACTATTTTAAATCAGTGATTGACTTTTTATCATCAAATAATTTATTTTTAATTAATTAAAATGCAGAGAACAATGTTTGTCAATTATTTGTAGAAATTTAATTATTGTATTATAAGTTAATCCAAAATTTCCACCAGTTTTTGGAGTTACAATGAAGTCAAATTCGAACTAATTGTATCAGCTGGGAGTATAATAAATTATGGATTTATAATAAACAAAATTTACAACATAACTACTTCTTAAATATCCAAACAAAATTTCCATCCACAATTAATTGTATCATAATTGCTAAAATCTAAAATAAGACCTATATTGCAGGCTGAATTCACAGTTTTTCCCAATTAAATTAAATTCCTGCATATTTCCCGTTTTTTCCAGTTGGTAGAACCCCTGTTAAAAGTATCAGTAAAAACAAAAACCCGTCGAAGAGTATTTTCATAAAATGAGTGAATTTTTGTAGCCATTTGTAGATTTATTTAATGTTAATTCTTCTCAAGAAAATTTATATTTGATGAGAAAAGATACACCTGTAAAAATTTGGACAAAGCTGGGAAAAACCGGATAGTTTGTTAAACAAAAATAATAATAGACACCTTGTTTAACTTTTGCCTTTACATAATGCTCAAAACATCCCTAAAAGTTAAATCAAGAATTAAAATAACAAAACTTTTTACTATTTAAGTTTTTTCCCAGTAGCATAATGCAAGTATCTTATCACAGAGGTATTCTTGAATTTCTGCAATATCAATTTTATCATAAAAAATCTCCATTTTTAATATTTTCGAAATTTTTGCAATTGAAAATTGTTGATTAATTGGATAAACAAATAATTCTAAATTCCATTATTTTGAAGTCAAAAGTTTATCAGAGACCCCAAAAATACTCCTGAATTAAGCTTGATAGTAATTGGTCTCTCAATTATAATTTTTCAATTTTTTTATATTAAAAACATTTTTATACTTATACTTTCATCTTATAGTTACAGGACAGTATTTTTTTCAAAATTATGTTAAAATATGACAAAATAACATGTAATATTTAATTACTGAAAGTTTAAAAGATATACAATAAAAAATATAAAATTTGGAAATTTTCAATTTTTTTAATTTTTTGAAAAAATTGAATACCTCCCGTTCTAATTAATATGTTTAAAATCTGTAAATTTATTGTTTATATATATCTTATAAAAGTTAAACTGATTAATTTACAGCAATATGTCAAAATTAAAAAAAAAATTCGAATTTTTTGGAAAATTTATAATTTTTTTTCATATTAATATTATTTTTTAATTTAATTTATTGTTATATATCTTTATAATCATTGGAATTATTAATAAATTAAAAAATGTATGCCAATCTGCAAAAATTAAAAAAAAAATGTTTTTTTGAATTTTTTGAAAAATTCATAACTTTTGTTTAGCTCAATATTTTTTCATCAAATATAGCTAATATTTTAAGTTAGACCAATATCTAAAAGATTGCCAAATTTTACTTCAATCGGTCAAGACGTTTTCAAGTTATACGCGTACAAAATTTTGCGGACATACATACATACATACATACAGACATGAAATTTTCTATTACCATTTTTGGATTCTTCGTTGTTCAAATAAATAAATTATGCTATTAAAAATTAATTTCGTGCAATGTACAGACAAAAGTCTGATTTTATTAATATAGATTCGAAATAAAATCACATTTTATATTAAACAAAATTATATTTTTATTTATAATTGTAGAACTACATACATTTTATTTTATAATCGTGAATAAATCTTTGAAACATTAAAAGTTGTTATACTTTTTTTATAAAATTTACATTACTATAAAAGTTTAGTGTGAGTGACTGAAGAAAACGGTGATTTTTAGGAATTTTTTTCAGGGAAATTATTGCATCTAATTTTTTATACAGTTTTGTACATGTATACATATTTGTATAAATAGTCAACATTTTGTAATTTTTTCAAAGAAAAATATTCTTTTTTAATTAAGAGTTATTCGCTATATAAAAAAAAATCCAGTTTTCCCACTGCGCTGCAGTGATTGCGGCCTTCTGAGGGACTGAAATAAAAAAAACAAAAAGTTTATTTAAGTCGAAGATATTTGCCGTACAATGACTCTCGGATGTCAAAAAATATTGAATTGCAACAAAATGGTGGAGTTTTGAAAAAGCTTTTCATTTTCGCCAAAAAAAATCCGATGGTTCGGATTTTATTTTACTTTTATTTTAAAATTTTATTTTTCATGCATTAAAAAAACTGAAACCTCATTGTACGGCAAATATCTTCGACTTAAATAAACTTTTTGTTTTTTTTATTTCAGTCCCTCAGAAGGCCGCAATCACTACAGCGCAGTGGGAAAACTGGATTTTTTTTTATATAGCGAATAACTCTTAATTAAAAAAGAATATTTTTCTTTGAAAAAATTACAAAATGTTGACTATTTATACAAATATGTATACATGTACAAAACTGTATAAAAAATTAGATGCAATAATTTCCCTGAAAAAAATTCCTAAAAATCACCGTTTTTTTCAGTCACTCACACTAAACTTTTATAGTAATGTAAATTTTATAAAAAAAGTATAACAACTTTTAATGTTTCAAAGATTTATTCACGATTATAAAATAAAATGTATGTAGTTCTACAATTATAAATAAAAATATAATTTTGTTTAATATAAAATGTGATTTTATTTCGAATTTATAATAACAATAATAATAATAATAATAATAATAATAATAATAATAATAATAATAATAATAATAATAATAATAATAATAAAAAACAAAACAAAACTCCGCTTTGAACCGGTCCCAAGCCCGGATCTCCATCTCTCACACTGGTTCTTCAGACCGTGAATCTGAAGACAAAATGGAGACAGAGACTGCAGAAACATCTGCAGCGAAGCATCAGTTTCCTTCCACAAGCGAGGAAGAGAAATGCACTGCTGCAATTGGATCGAAACAGGGTGGTCTCTCGGTTCCTCCATGGGCCGAAGTATGGAAAATCATGCTTGGTATCATGGCGGAGCAGAGACTTCAAAATGAAGCTCTGGAAAAAACTCTTCTCGCTATGGAGAATTCATTTAGGAAGAATACTCCAACTGAAGTGAGAGAGTTCATGGCCGAAGCAAAGGAAATCTTTGGCGGAGTTAGGAGTGCGGGTCTCGCTCTCCGCTCATCAGCAGATCGGCTCCAAAAATCAATGGAGCCATCTATTAGGTACCGAGGAGTTGGTCAAGTGGCACGTCCTAAAACGCCATTGACCACTCCGAAACAAAAGAAAGGGGATAAAGCCCCCTCTTCTACCAAAAGCACGAAGAGAGGCGCCTCAACATCCCCAGAGGACCGGCAGACAAAAAAACCGGCCTCTATGTTAACACAGAAGGAGGAAAAAACTAAATCCACTACGCCGTCAGAGAAAGAAGAAAAAAATCCTGACGGCTGGAACGAAGTTGTTTCCAGGAAAGACAAGAAAAATACGGAGAAGAAGAAGAAAGAGAAAAAACAATCGTCCAGTGGACAAGGTCAGAAAAAGAAACGAAATACCGACGCCATCAGAGTATCAATGAAGGACGGAAAAGTTCCTCCAAAGATACTTATTGAAGAGCTTTTCGCCAAGGTCAACCCTGCTGAAACAAAAACAGAGGTTCTGTCCATTAGAAGAACGAAAAGGCAAGATCTGCTTTTCGTTCTTAAAAGGGGGCAGGAGTTCTCAACGTTCAGCAGCAAATTGACCGAGGCCCTCAAAGGCAAAGCAATGGTCTCACCTCTGGTGACAAAGAGATCACTAGAGATTAGAGATTTGGATGAGACAACCAGTATTGAAGATGTCACTAAGGCCTTAAAAGAAGCTTTGGGCAGGACCGATTTAGAGGTGTCCTGCAGACTCTTCACCCTGCATGGAGGAGTAAAGATGTCAGTTATCCAACTACCAGAAGCAGACGCGGATGCTCTGCTTACCGCTGGTAAAGTTAAGGTAGGTTGGATAAACTGCAGGATCCGCAGCAGGGTGGAAGTGGAAAGATGCCATAAATGCCTTAGTTATGGGCATATCGCAAGGGTCTGCAAAGGACCCGATAGGAGCAAAGCTTGCTGGAAGTGTGGCTCCTTAGACCATTCCCACAAGAACTGTGCAGGGGAATCCCATTGCACAACTTGTGAGGACAAAGGGATGAAGGAGACAAAGCACGCTCCAGGAAGCGGGTCCTGCCCCGTCTATAGGGAAGAACTAAAGAAGCTTAAGCAGAAGAGGTAAGATTTCTCCAGGTCAACCTCAGAAAGGGTAGTGTTGCCCAAAATCTCCTGATGCAGTCTGCCAGAGAGAGAGGAGTGGATATACTGCTCATTAGTGAGCAGTATAAGAAGCAAGGATTCTCAAACTGGTTTCAAGACTCATCAGGTAGATCAGCAATACATATATGTAATCCGGATATCACCGCCGGTTCATTCCTAGGTACGGACAAGGGGTATGTTTGGGTGGAGATGGCGGGTATTCGCATATACAGCTGCTACTTCTCGCCCAACGACCCACTTGGAAAATTCGACACCGAGATTCACTCGCTTGAAGAGAGCCTGAGAGCTTTCGACGGGGATGTCCTCATTGCGGGAGATTTCAATAGTAAGTCGCCGGAATGGGGGGAGACTCGTCTGGACAGGAGAGGAATCTTGGTTTCCGATATGCTGGCGACGAATGGGCTGGTGGTGTTAAACCGGGGCCACGAGTTCACGTTCAGGAGGGGAGAATCAGGATCTATCCTTGATTTAACAATCGCATCTCCTCGCCTAGCCCGCAGAATAAGAGAATGGAGGGTACTGGATGAGGAAACATTGAGTGACCACCAGTACATAGAGTTTTTAGTCTCTAAGGGAAAACTTCGAGGACGAACCGCACCAAAAAATGGTAGCAAGGGAGCCTCTTGGAACCTCAGGAGACTAAACAGGGAGAAGCTGGCGGAGTCCCTAGAAGAGTCGCGACTTATTCGCAAGTCAAACTGGGTGAGGAAACCAGCTTCTTTAAAGGGTGTAGTGCGAGAGGCGAGGCGGGTGATTGTTCGAGCTTGCAATCACTCTATGCCTCGCCGGCAGAAAATAAAAACGGGAAAGGGATCTATGTACTGGTGGAATGAAGAACTGGCCTGCCTTAAGAGAGAGTGCCACGCAGCAAGGAGGCATTTTACTCACTCGAAGAGAAACCTCCAGCTGCGGGAAACATGGCATAAAGCCAGACGTACTTTTAAGCAGGCCGTGAAAAGTAGCCAACGCCGTTGCTGGAGGGACCTAATCGGAGATTCCGAGAAGGATCCGTGGGGTTTGGCTTTTAAGATTGTCGTTAAGAAATTAGTGACAAGGCATAAAACCCCTGGTTTGGATGATCCGATTTGGGTCCTGAAAATCATAAAGGCACTGTTTCCCTATGCGGAACCTAGCCCTCTCTCTGGAGAGGACTACACTCACTGCGTAGTACGAGACGAGGAGTTCTTCACGATTGAGGAATTGAAAAAGGTGGCAAAGACGTTAAGAAACGGTAAAGCGCCGGGCAATGATGGGATACCGAGCGAAATCTTAAAAGAGATTGTCGCAGTGGATCCTGAGTTGCTTCTTGACGTCTTTAATACGTGCTTAACAGCCGGAGAGTTCTTCGGTGACTGGAAAACGCAGAAGTTGGTCCTTCTCAGGAAAGGCGATAAACCTCTGAATAAGGTCACATCGTTCAGACCAATTTGTTTATTGGATACGATGGGCAAATTTCTAGAGGGAATGGTTCTGCAGAGACTTCAGGAAATTCTGATAGGCGAAAATAGCCTATCGGAGAATCAATTTGGCTTTCGTAAAGGCCGGTCAACAGTCGACGCAATACTCACTGTTGTAAACCATGCGAAGAAAGTCAAAGAGGACAAGAAGAAGGGATTCTGCGCGCTTATTTCCATCGACATACGTAATGCATTTAACTCCGCAAAGTGGGACAATTGCATCAAGGCGATGCGTCGTAAAGGGGTACCAACCTATCTGTTGCGAATGATAGACAACTATCTCAGCGACAGATGGGTTGAATACAAGAGCGATGCATGTCATCTCAAACATGAAATGACATGCGGAGCTCCCCAAGGATCAAAGGTGGGTCCATTTATATGGAACGTCATGTACGATGACTTCCTTAGAATTGACTTACCTGAAGATACGATAATGGTTGGCTTTGCGGATGACGTCATTATAGTGTGTGGCGCGCGGACTTCTCGGATTCTAGAAATAAGGGTCAACGAAAGCTTGAGACGAGCAAAGCTCTGGTTAGATCTCAACGGCCTACAAATGGCTACAGAGAAGACAGAAGCTTTGCTTGTCACAAGTAAAAGATCCTTTGAGGTCCCGAAGATTCGAATAGGACAGACTGAAGTCTCCTGGGGAAACAGTTTAAAGTACCTGGAAGTGACGTTGGATCGAAAATTAAAGTTCGACCAACATTCTAAGATCACGTCACTGAATGCCGCCGACTGTATGGGAAACCTATCTAGGATGATGCCCAATGTCGGTGGCCCCAGGGAAAAGAAACGCCGATTAGTGGCGACCGTGGTTCAAGCAAAGCAGCTCTACGCTGCCCCTGCATGGGCTGAGTCCCTAAAGAACCGCGGCATCTCTGACGAGCTACTCTCCGCACAGGGTGGTTGTGCGCGGAGAGTGGTTTCAGCCTACAGAACAGTTTCAACGAGCGCTGCTCTAGTTCTTGCGAGTCTCCCGCCAGTGGACTTACTGGCGAGGGAAAGACAGGAAGTCTTTCAGCGTAACAAAGATCTAGTTACCTCGCAAGAGCAGAGTAGAAATCTCGCCAAAGCGGCTATCCGCAAAGAGGCGAGATGTAGACTCCTTGAACAATGGCAAGAGAGATGGGATGGGGATCTTAAAGGAAGGTGGACATATCGCCTGATCCCCAACCTCGCCACTTGGCTAGGAAGAAAGCACGGTGAAGTTGGCTACTACCTGACACAAGTGTTGTCAGGTCACGGATGTTTCCGACAGTACCTTCACAGGTTTAAGATTAAGAGAGTAGCAAAATGCGCCTACTGTGACGCTGCAGTAGATGACGCGGAGCATACTCTCTTTTATTGCGGGCACTGGAGCCATGATAGAATGGCCATGTTTACGGCAGTTGGCTTTGAAATCAACGCCGATAACATGGTGTCTACCATGGTTCAGAACGTGGACTCGTGGAGGCATATTGAATCCTTCATTATTAAAGTAATGAAAGAAAAACATAGAGACGGAAGACGAGGTTGACCGAAGGAATCCAGTGCTCAGCTGTGTGTGAGCATGGGGGGGAGGAAATCACTTAGTTTTCCTCCCACCCACGCTTCCGCATTGTATGGGCGGATTAAGGCCCAGTTAAGGAGTAGGACAAGGGGACCACCATTTGCGAAGTTGAAGGCCTGACGGTAGTTCCGCAGGTGGATCAAGTGTCCCAAATTAAGACGGGAGTGGTTTTTAGTGGGTAGACCGGAACAAGAGCGGTCACCCCCACATAACCTGGAATTCATTACCCAGGTATCTGAATTCGCAGATTTTCCACTTCCGACTACAAAAAAAAAAAAAAAAATAATAATAATAATAATAATAATAATAATAATAATAATAATAATAATAATAAGTCAAGACTATTTAATAAGTAAACTGTTTTCGAAGAGCCCAAAAATAATGAAGCTAAATCCCATAAAAAAAGAGGAAAAAATGTTGAATTTTAAGCAATTCGGATATTTGAATTTTTGATAATATTAGATAATTTTAAATTTTTTATCAAAGAGTCGAGGCTATTCAATAAGTAAACTATTTTCGAAGAGCCCAAAAGTAATGAAATTATATTTAAAATTGCACTGGAATGTCGTAAAAGTTTGACCTATAAATCATGGAAAAGGTATGGAATTTTAATTTCGGATTTCTGTAGGAATCTTGTTATTTATTTACAATAAAAATTTAAGTATTACTTACATATAGAATCTATTTCTTATTTAAAGTAGAGAGTAATGCAATTTAATATTCACTATATAAAGAAATAACAAAATAATAACAATACACAATATTTTATTTAATTTGAAAATAATTTTAATTTATGCACAATAATTAAGTAATTCATTCATTCATTCATTCAATCATTCATTATAAATAGATAAAAGAAACTTGAACTCTTCATTTAGAAGCGAAATATTTAGACAAATAAGAAATATTCACTACTTTTTTTTAACGATCATCTTACTGACTTCTAAATAAATCAATATTACATTAAATATACATAATAAATTCACAATTACACAATAATAAGAATAACAATATTAATAATTATACTAAAAATAGATTAATATTTATAAAAATTTGTAAAACACATATTCATATTACTAGAGCCATCTATGATTGTAATAGATAACCACAATTTAATTTAATTACCTTATAATAAAAACTATCATATAAATTAAAATAATCATAATAATAGTGATACTTATATAACAAAATAATAAACATTTACTGACAAGTAATTAGTAAACAAACAAAAAAGATTTACTCAATAAAAAAAATTGTCACTTACCATAACGATTTCAAATCTCGCGCACTTTCAAAATTCCCTAGGAAGAACATATTACATAGATAGTAAACTCAGATGTTAAATTCTCTTCGATAAAATGAACATTCGAAGTTTTAAAAATTCGATCAAATTAACATTCGAAGTTTTAAAAATTCTATCAAATTAACATTCGAAGTTTTGAAAATTCGATCTAATGAGCATTCGAAGTTTTGAAAATTCGAACAAATGAACATTCGAAGATTTTAAAATTCGATGAAATGAGCATTCGAAGTTTTGAAAATTCGATCTAATGAGCATTCGACGTTTTGAAAATTGGATCAAATGAACATTCGAAGATTTGAAAATTCGATCAAATGAACATTCGAAGATTTGAAAATTCGATGAAATGAGCTTTCGACGTTTTAAAAATTCGATCAAATTAACATTCGAAGTTTTAAAAATTCGATCAAATTAACATTCGACGTTTTGAATATTCGACGAAATACGCATTCGATGTTTTGAAAATTCGATCTAATGAGCATTCGAAGTTTTGAAAATTCGATGACATGAACATTCGACTTTTTAAAAATTCGATCTAATTAACATTCGATGTTTTAAAAATTCGATGAAATAAGCATTCGAAGTTTTGGAAATTCGATGAAATGAGCATTCGAAGTTCTGGAAATTCGATGAAATGAGCATTCGACGTTTTGAAAATTCTATGAAATAAGCATTCGGAGTTTTGAAAATTGATGTTATAAGCATTCGAAGTTTTGAAAATTCTATCAAATTAACATTCGAAGTTTTGAAAATTCGATCTAATGAGCATTCGACGTTTTGAAAATTCGATGAAATGAGCATTCGAAGTTTTGAAAATTCGATGAACTGAGCATTCGACGTTTTGAAAATTCGATCAAATTAACATTCGACGTTTTAAAAATTCGATCAAATTAACATTCGATGATTTAAAAATTCGATGTAATGAGCATTCGAAGTTTTGAAAATTCGATGAAATGAGCATTCGAAGTTTTGAAAATTCGATGTATTGAGCATTCGTTGTTTTGAAATTCGATGTAATGGATATTCGATCGATTTGATTTTTGGGAGATTTCATACGACCGGTTATTTATAACCGGCCGGTTGCATAGATATTGCCCGCGTCCGTCTCAAATATCGGTGGCCCACGAGCACGATCAAAACTAATTATCGAATTATCGGTTGCATAGATATTGCCCGGACTAATTCGGTAAAAAGTAGATACGCAGTGAGTTTTACACAGTTGTGTGAGACGGCCGGTTGCATAGATATTGCTCGCGTCCACTTACCACAAGTGCAATCTCGCAAACAAAAGAAAATTGCGCGAATCTAACGTCGCGATCTTCCGAAAAACAAAAGCAAAGGTTAATTTTCGCCCGACCGAGTTTTCTGTGAATCGAAAGAGGATCAGCTCTGCCGGTAGTTGTAATTAACATATATCGTTTCAATCATAAGTAAATTTCTTAAAATCACACTACACTTTTCTACACCTTTTGTACAAGTATTAATTTGGGAAATAAACTAATGAGCATTCGACGTTTTGAAAATTCGATCAAATGAACATTCGAAGATTTGAAAATTCGATCAAATGAACATTCGAAGATTTGAAAATTCGATGAAATGAGCTTTCGACGTTTTAAAAATTCGATCAAATTAACATTCGAAGTTTTAAAAATTCGATCAAATTAACATTCGACGTTTTGAATATTCGACGAAATACGCATTCGATGTTTTGAAAATTCGATCTAATGAGCATTCGAAGTTTTGAAAATTCGATGACATGAACATTCGACTTTTTAAAAATTCGATCTAATTAACATTGGATGTTTTAAAAATTCGATGAAATAAGCATTCGAAGTTTTGGAAATTCGATGAAATGAGCATTCGAAGTTCTGGAAATTCGATGAAATGAGCATTCGACGTTTTGAAAATTCTATGAAATAAGCATTCGGAGTTTTGAAAATTCGATGTAATAAGCATTCGAAGTTTTGAAAATTCTATCAAATTAACATTCGAAGTTTTGAAAATTCGATCTAATGAGCATTCGAAGTTTTGGAAATTCGATGAAATGAGCATTCGAAGTTTTGAAAATTCGATGAAATGAGCATTCGATGTTTTAAAAATTCGATGTAATGAGCATTCGACGTTTTGAAATTTCGATCAAATTATAATTTGATGTTTTAAAAATTCGATGTATTGAGCATTCGAAGTTTTTAAAATTCGATGTAATAAGCATTCGATGTTTTAAAAATTCGATGAAATGAGCATTCGAAGTTTTGGAAATTCGATGAAATGAGCATTCGAAGTTTTGGAAATTCGACGAAATGAGCATTCGACGTTTTGAAAATTCGATAAAATAAGCATTCGAAGTTTTGAAAATTCGATCTAATGAGCATTCGATGTTTTAAAAATTCGATGAACTGAGCATTCGACGTTTTGAAAATTCGATCAAATTAACATTCGACGTTTTAAAAATTCGATCAAATTAACATTCGATGATTAAAAAATTCGATGTAATGAGCATTCGAAGTTTTGAAAATTCGATGAAATGAGCATTCGAAGTTTTGAAAATTCGATGTATTGAGCATTCGTTGTTTTGAAATTCGATGTAATGGATATTCGATCGATTTGATTTTTGGGAGATTTCATACGACCGGTTATTTATAACCGGCCGGTTGCATAGATATTGCCCGCGTCCGTCTCAAATATCGGTGGCCCACGAGCACGATCAAAACTAATTATCGAATTATCGGTTGCATAGATATTGCCCGGACTAATTCGGTAAAAAGTAGATACGCAGTGAGTTTTACACAGTTGTGTGAGACGGCCGGTTGCATAGATATTGCTCGCGTCCACTTACCACAAGTGCAATCTCGCAAACAAAAGAAAATTGCGCGAATCTAACGTCGCGATCTTCCGAAAAACAAAAGCAAAGGTTAATTTTCGCCCGACCGAGTTTTCTGTGAATCGAAAGAGGAACAGCTCTGCCGGTAGTTGTAATTAACATATATCGTTTCAATCATAAGTAAATTTCTTAAAATCACACTACACTTTTCTACACCTTTTGTACAAGTATTAATTTGGGAAATAAACTAAAACAAGTTGAAGTGAATTGCATCCTAATTTTCTTACATACCTGTCTAAATTATATTTCTTTCATCTTGATTAAAAATAAACGTAGCAGAAAAGTAACTTTTAAAAGTAGGATAACGGTCCCGCAAATTAAACAAGGTCCTTCAGACCTTGGCAGCTTTGAGCCTCCCCAAATAAGAATTTAAAGCCATCTCAAAAGCTCAATATTTAAAACAATAAATTCTCGTTTGTAACAGCAGCAATCGACAAAATTGACAAAAAAATGAAAAAAATAAATTTTTTTTAAAAATTATTTCAACCCTTGCATATTCTTTAACAATTGTAGAAAAAATTTGAAACTTACATAGGTGTGATCATTTAATCATCATTTTTTCCTTTTTTTTTATCATTTTTTCCTCATCTTTAATTTAAGACCAAAAGAGTTAAAAAATTTTATTCGGTTCGTGAGATATTTTTCTAAACGTCCGAGCATGTTTTTTGACAAATGCATTGGATTAGTCGATTTTTAACGGTTTTTAGCTGAAAATGCTTGGAAGATTATAATGATATCTCACTAATTAAATAAGATTTTTTAACTCTTTTACTCTTAAATTAAAGATGAGACTTGAATGATTACACACGGAGAGACCCACATCTGTAAAAATTACTAAAAATGGTTGCAATGACCGGAAATAAAGGGACTTTTATCAAAATGTACTACAGAAATAGATAAATTTACAAAAGAAATAGATAAATTTGCTACATTGAAATAGCAAGTTTTAATATTTTGTGTAAGAGTTGTAAACTAACTTTGTCAATCTCCGTAAATGAGCCGATGCCATCCGATCATTGACAGTGACTATGTTTCGCGTATGTAAAATAAATGTGGATATTATCTACAATAATTAAATATAAAGTGAAACGTAGGTCGTTCGTTATCTCAGAAATTGACCATTATAAATTAATAAATTTTGCATTTATTCCTGTCCCAAGAACTATGTCTTATAATAAGTTGTTAAAAGTAAACTGCTTTCTCGTAAGTGCTGTAAATTTTCATCATTTAATATATAAGGAAACAAAGATGTATACTTTCAGTGAAATTCGTTGTCGTGCGTGCAGTTGTGTATTAGTGTATTAATAAACCGCGTCTATACATATAAGTGAAATAAACATGTGTGTGTCTTCAAATATTTATCCAACAAATATATAAGTGTGTGTCTGTGTATGTGTATGTAAAAATGCTTCCAGTTTGTCTCCATTAGTCAAGAATTGACGGGAAACCGGAAATAAAAGTGCGTATTTTTTCTTTCACTCTTTCTTTCTGCATTTACAAACGACTATAGTAATTTTACGTACACAATATTTCTGATTTTACTACAGTTGTTTGGAACTATTGGACGAAATAGTAAGAAACTTTACTAATTTGGTAAACATTTGTCGGATTAGTGACTTAGTGTAGAAAATAGTAAAGAATACAAAAAGTCCCCTTATTTCCGGTGGTTGCAATGTGAAAATAGTAATTAAAAAAAAATATTATTAAATATTATTAAAATAGTAATTGACATTCTAGTGTGATTTTATACAAAAAATACACATCCCGGTCTCTCCGTGCACCTGTGTAAGTTTTAAATTTTTCCTACAATTTTTAAAAAATATGCAAAAGTTAAAATAATTTCAAAAAAAAATTTATTTAAAAATTTTTTTTGTCAACTTTATCGATTGCTACAAGTCGATTGCCCAACAAGTGACTCGGAGCGAAAAGAGGATTAAGCGAAAGGATGCTCCACCGCTTAATTCTGAGTCGCTAGTTGGAGCAAAAGAGGCGTCCTCAAGTAGTCCTAGCCAGACGTATGCTGAGACCGTCTTAAAAGACGGAGCGGACAATGAGGACGGCTTTAAGGTTGTTGGAAAAAGAAGGGAACGGGCTCCAAGAAAGAAGCCCCCAGGCGAGAAAAAAGAGCTCTTAAAACGCCCTTTGAAGCTTAGAACCACGGAAGCGGTAAAGATCACGGCAAGAGACCCAAAATCTTATGAGGGTATCTTGCCGCTGATAAAATGAAAGGTTAAACCAGAAGACACTGGTACTGTGATTCATAAAATCAGGAGAACCTTTAAACAGGAGGTTCTTGTGATAGTGAAAAAGGGTGGAGATACCTTGAAGTTTGCGGAAGCACTGTCCTCGGCTCTGCATGGCGCCTTGCCATGCGAGGTCACTGCTCTCGTAAATAAAAGGTCTCCTGAGATCAAGGAGCTGGATGAAACCACGACGGAGGATGAGGTGATTTTAGTTCTAAGAGAAAAGCTGGGCAAACCTGATCTGAAGATAGAGTGCCACCTTTTGACGCGCTTCAGAAGTACTAAGGTGGCTCTAATCCGCTTTGCAGAAGCAGAAAGTGACATTCTGCTTAAACTTGGCCGAATCAAAATCGGCTGGATAAATGCTCAAATTCGCGAGCATGTTGAAGTAGCTAGGTGCCAAAAGTGCCTAGGTTAAGTACACAGAACCCTATCTTGCAAAGGCCCCGACAGAAGTAAAAACTGTCGAAGATGCGGCGGAGAGAGAAACCTCGCGAAGAGCTGTAACGTTAAGCCGAAGTGCCTTACTTGCTTGGACCTGGGAAAGCCGGAAACGGATCATGAGTCCGGAAAGAGAGCCTGTCCGGTTTACAGGAAAGAACTGCAAAAGATTAAAACGGCAAATCCTTAAAATTTTTGCAGGTCAACCTGCATACAAGTAAGGATGCACAGTTGCTCCTAATGCAAACAGCAAGGGAAAATGAGGTCGATATCCTGTTCTGCAGTGAGCAGTATCAAGGAAGCGACCTCGTCCCTTGGTATCAGGATAAGGCGAAGAGAGCCGCCATTAAGCTGTGTAACCCAGAATTGCGGGTTAACTAGTTTCTGGAGACGGTCAGTGGGTTCGTGTGGGTAGAGGTAGCTAATATACGTATGTATAGCTGCTACTTCTCACCCAACGACCCACTGACAAACTTCGAAGCCAATATCGAAGACCTAGAAGCGAGCCTCACAGAATCCAGGCTGGATGTCATCATCACTGGCGATTTTAACGCAAAGTCGACAGAGCGGGGTGAGACGAGACTCAACAAGAGAGGAATTCGTATTGGAGAAATGATCTCCAGAAACGACTTATTGGCTGTAAACCGAGGCAATACATGGACTTTTAGACGAGGTGCGATCGGATCAATTATAGATCTAACGATCGCATCGTCTAAACTATTTAGCCGCATAAGCGACTGGCGGGTCTCTGAGGAATATACCGCAAGTGACCACCAGTACATTGAGTTCTCAGTCTCGATGGGAGACACACGAGGAGGAAAAAGACAGGATGCTCCTAGTCGCAAAACCTCCTCGTGGAATATGAAGAGACACGACAAGGAAAAGTTCGGCCAGTCCCTAAGAGAAGCCCTTTTAATTGAGGACTTGGGCTGGGTGAAGAGGCCGAGCAGCCTGGATAGAGAGGTGCGAGCGGTGAGAAACATGATAGTCACCGCTTGCAATGCGTCAATGCCACGCAAAGGCGCTATTCCCGTAAGAAAATCCTTGCATTGGTGGTCAGAGAAGCTAGCCTCCTTGAGGAAGGAATGCCTCAAAGCAAGAAGGACATATACCCGATCTAAGGGAGATCCCTTGCTGAAAGAGGTTTTCAAGGAGGCAAAAAAGAACCTCAAGAAAGAGATCCGCAAGTCGCGACGCCGTAGCTGGAAGGACCTAATCGAGGAAGTCGATAAGGACCCATGGGGTCTGGCTTTTAAAATCGTTACTAAGAAATTAGCGACGAGGCAAAAGACCCCCGGCCTGGACAATCCCGATTGGGTCAGAAAGATAATAAATTCTTTGTTTCCTCCTGCAGAGCCATACCTTAGAAGGGACTGGAGTTTTTGCAAAGTCGAAGAAAAAGAACTCTTCACACTTAGTGAACTACAAAAAGCAGGCAAAAGATTGAAAACAGGCAAGGCGCCTGGAATCGATGGGATAAGTAACGAGATCCTAAAGTTGGTAATCGACACTTCACCCCAGATTCTGCTTCGATGCTTCAATCTTTGCCTTGAGAGAGGAGAGTTCTTCCGCGACTGGAAGCGACAGAGGTTAGTCCTCCTAAGGAAAGGTGAAAAACCTTTAGATAAGGTTTCATCGTACAGGCCTATATGCCTGTTGGATACGATGGGTAAACTTCTAGAGGATATGGTTCTGCAGAGAATGCAAAGCCACTTGACCGGAGAGAATAGTCTATCGGATCACCAATTTGGCTTCCGTAAAGGCAAGTCCACAGTTGATGCCATCCAGGCAGTTGTGGACATAGCCAAAGCAGGAAAAAACAAGTTGGGACCCGGAAAAAAGAAGAGCTTTTGCGCGTTGGTAGCAATTGACATACGCAACGCGTTTAATTCCGCAAGATGAAAAGATCTCATCGAGTCGATGGAAAAGAAAAACATGCCACCCTAATTGTTGCGAATAATGGATAATTATATTAGCGACAGGTGGGTTATATATGAGGGAGACACCTGCACTCTCAAGGAAGAGATGCAGCGTGGGGCTCCTCAAGGCTCGAGGGTGGGTCCATTTGTATGGAATGTATCTTATGATGATTTTCTGCGAATGGATCTGCTCGAAGGTGCGGTGATTATCGGCTTTGCGGACGACGCGTTGTTCGTGTGCACTGCCGAAAGTGAGGAGGCTCTTGGGACATTGGTGAACGAATGTCTGCGACTAGCAAAAAGCTGGCTGGATACCAGAGGTCTTGAAATGGCCCTGGAAAAGACCGAGGCACTGCTGGTCACAGACAGACGTGGTTATAAGCTCCCACGAATCGTGATAGACGGATTCGAGGTCAAGTGGAGTAAGCAAATTAAATATCTTGGTGTGGAGTTGGATGGAAGGTTAAACTTCCACCACCACATGGCTACTGCCGAACGTATGCGGAACCCGTGAACAAAAACGGAGACTGGTGGCGAGTGTCGCCCACGCTAAAATTCTCTATGCAGCACCAGCGTGGGCCCCATCCCTGAGAAGTAAAAGATGTGTGACCATCTGTGAAAAGGTACTGTCGGCGCAGAGATCGATAACAACGCGTATCATCTCTGCATATAAGACGGTATCTACGAGTGCTGTGCAGGTCCTTGTAAGTGTCCCGCCAGCAGATCTTTTGGCGAGGGAAAGGGAAGAAATGTTTCTCTTTTCTAAAGAAAGCAGTTCCTTGGATGAGGAATTAAGACCAAGCAAGGGCCTGATCCGCAAAGAAGCGAGGCACAGGCTCATAGAAAAATGGCAAGAAAGATAGGATGGTGAGGAAAAAGGTCGATGGACTTATCGCCTTATCCCGGCACTTGCCACCTGGATAAATAGGAAACATGGTCAGGTTTCCTATTATCTGACTCAGGCGCTCACAAGTCACGGGTGTTTTAACTCGTACCTGTGTCGCTTTAAATTACGCCAGGACGAGGTGTGTGCATATTGCCAGTTCCCTGAGGACAACGCGGAGCACACCCTCTTTTCATGCAAGAAATGGGACTTGGAGAGGCGGGCCATGTTCGAGGGTGTAAACAGACAAGTTACACCGGAGAACATGGTATCGCTGATGACCCAGTCAGAAGAAAATTGGCGGCATGTCGAGAACTTTATACTCTCGGTTATGTCGAGGAAGGATCTCGACGGTCGCCAAAAAGCGTAATTTAAACAGCTTTTAATTTGTTTTGTTTGTTTTTTATTAATTTATTTTGTGATTTATTTGTCCTTATACATTTTTTAATTGTTTTGTGTTTTTTATTCATCTTTGTACAGTTTTGTCTTTTCAACATTATATACGTGTTTACTTTTTTTTTCTTTTCTTTTTTATATCCGTTTGCGATTTTATCTTTTGACTTTTTAAACTTCTTAAAAAAATTTTGTTTTTTTAAAATTATTGTTGTGCTGTAAATTCCGCTTAGACTATGAAATAGTTTTAATCATTTTTTTTAACTACGGACGCAGGAAAACCGCAGAGAGAAGAAGAAGGTCGCATCAGCGACAGAGTTGGAGCGCCAACCTCGAAGGCTAAAGTCTTACGACAGTTCCGAGAGAGGGTAAAGGGCTCCGGAAGAAGGGTTACGGGTTTTAGTGGGTCGGGCTGGTAGTAGGTCGCCAGTTTATTAAATTTACTATTTTATATATTTATTTTTCTTTTATTTGTATTTCCTTTTGTTTTATCATACCAACCCCACATAACCTTGGAGTGCGGAATCCAAAATATCTGTAGGCAGATTTCCCAAAATTCCCTAAGCAAAAAAAAAATTTCAGTTATGTATCATGAATCGTAGAATTTAATTACCTTTTAATTGGTATTTTTATTAATTTTCTGACATTTGTATTTACAAAGAAATCGTGATTTAAAGATTGGTATGTTTTCAGGCCCTGCGCGTTAGGGTGTCCCAAAAAAAAACTTTTTTTTATTGGGTCTCATCCCCTAAAATTCTTTCAAATTGTGTAAAAATAAAAACACAATATTTGGAAATAAAAAATTTTAATATTAACCCGTGGTTCAGAGCCTTTGAACCATAAAAACGCTAAAAATGTAGTGTTTTTTCATTTTTAACATAAATATAAATGTCAAAATATGATAAATAGGGTGTCATTGTAAAGATAATTAAATTACCTTTTGATCCATATGTCATAGTATAAGATTCAATGAAAATTAAGAGTGTTACAGTCGATTAAAGATCAAATTTCATGAAAATTTTGATGATTTTTATTTTTTAGACACTCAAGTAACTTGTACTTTTTTTACATTAAACAGTAAAAAATATTTAGGTTTTAATTTTTTTATTGATAGTCTGTAACATTACGAAAATTTTTAGCCTTTGTGGACCTCGATTTGATTGAAAATGACAATTATACACTAGATTTAGTGAACGAAACTATTTTTTTTATTCTTATCATTCCTTCAACATTTGGAGCAAAAATTGAAACAATAAATTTAGATATAACCACTAAACTTACTAAAATCAGTGATAAAAAAATACTGAAGTCGCTGATTTAGAGTCCAATGTCAGTTTTTCAAATTTCAAAATGGCGGAGAACTTCATAAAAGTCGATCGAATTCGTCTCAAAATTGGGTAACGGATTTTGAGACGAATTTAATCGACGATTAAATTACGGATTTTTGTAATAGTAGTTTTTGTTTGTTTGACCGTATTATATATTTTGTAGGATAATGAAAAGGCCTAGATACGGTTATTTTATATGATGTTTATTTTATAATCCCGACTAGTTTTGAACCATATGGTTCCTCATCAGGGGATGAACAATTTTACAGAAAATTATCCAAATATTGGACACATCATAAAAAGATTTCAAAAAGGATTAAAATATCTGAAAAAAATAATTAAAATTGTTTTAATTTTAATTTAAAAAGATTTTATGAGGTTATGTTTTAATTTGTGAAAAAAAATGAAAAAGTTTCTTACCCTTTAGAAGAACATTACAAGTATAGAAAAGGAAAAAAAATTTTTTATTGTAAAAAAAAAATTTTTTAAAAAAAAAACATTTTATATTAAACAATTTAATTAATTTTATAAATTTTGTAGAAACACATTTTTTGCAAAAAATGTGCTTCTATGAACAGAGAGTTATGACAGAGAGGTTGGGTTGTGTATTAGGGTCCAGGTATGATAGGTAAAGTAGATTTCTATGTTATTAAACTTTTTAAATTATGTTTTAAAATAAGTAATTAAATTATAGTATATTTTATCTAGATTGTCAATATCTGTTCTATAATTAATACTATTAGTATTATTTTTTATATAGAACATTTCCAAATTTTTTCTTTTCCAGTTATTTATTTCAATTTGTAAAATATTTGTATTGTCAAAATCAAAAGAATGTTTATTATCAAAAGTATGATTAGTTAAAGCATTAATATTTTGGTTGTGAGTGACATATCGTTTATGTTCTTTTATTCTAGTTTTAAGATGTCTTAAGGTTTCTCCGATATAACAACTATCACAATCTTTGCATTGAATTTTATATACACATCCAACTCTCTGAAATTTCTCTGTTGGATCTTTAAATTTTGGAAAAATACAGTTTTTTAAATTATTAGAGTTAGTGAAAACTAATTTAAATTTATGTTGTTTAAATATATTAAAAAATATTTCATCAAAATTTTGAATATAAGGTATACTTATAATTTTTTCAATTGGAAAATTGTTGTTATTTATTTTTCTATGTAAGTTATTGGTAAGAGCATTATACCTCTGTGAAATCTTTCTATTTAACAGATCTATTGGGTATCCATTAAGTAGCAATGTTTTTTTAACAATGTTAAGATTTTCAAGATGAAATTGTTGATCTGACAATTTAATAGCCCTATCAACTAGAGTGTATATAATACCTATTTTATAACTTAGAGGGTGGTGTGAATAGAAATTCATATATCTGCCCGTCCATATAGATTTACGAAACCAATTTGTTTCAATAAAATTATTACTGTCAATTGAAAGGGAAAGATCTAGAAAGTTAATTTTATTATTGTTAGATAACTCTAAAGTAAATTTTAAATGTTTATCGATAGAATTGAATCTACATAATATATCGTCCACCTTATTTGAAGGTGCACAAATTAATATATCATCAATATATCGAAAATAAAAAATAATTTTATATTTGATTTTGTTTAAAATTTTATCCTCAATACCCTCCATGACAATATTAGCCGCACTTGAGGATATTGGAGAACCCATTGGTAAACCAAATATTTGTTTATAAAATTCTCCTTGGAATTGACAGTATGCCGAATTTAAACATAAATTTAAAGCTTCAAGAAAATCATCCTGCGAGAAGTTTGTGTGTTTTTCAATTTCTGACCATTTGCTTTTAATAGTGTTGTTGATTAGTGTCCAAGATATGTTTGTATACATGGAAACAACATCAAGTGAAAAGATTGTAAAATTTGGAGGAATAAAAATATTATTAAGTTTATTTTTAAAATCCCAGCTGTCTTTAATATAGTGATTATTTTCGGTATTTAGGGATTTTTTTAAAATGTTAGCTATAAGTTTTGATAGATTATATATTGGATTACCTATGAAAGATGTAATTGGTCTCATAGGGATGTTATTTTTATGTAATTTTGGTAATCCATAAAATTTTGGAGCAACACCATTTGTGCAATTGAGAAATTTATATGTGTTTTTTTCAAAGTATTTTTTATTTAAAAAAGATTTTAAAAGATTTCGTAAACAATTTTGAATGGAGATTGTAGGATCAGAATTCAATTTTTTATAAGTAGTCGTATCAGTTAAAAGATTAAGTGTTTTCGAAATATAATCATTTTTTGTTATAATAACAGTTTTGTTACATTTATCGGCAGTGGTTACAACAATATTTTTATTAGAGTTTAAAAATTTTTTTGTTTCGTTAATTTTATTAATTAGATTTACTTGAGTACAATTAAAAGTAGTTTTATTAAGTATTAAATTTTGCAACCAGTAAGATATATTCCCTCTGATAGTATTTTTAGTATCAGAGGGAATATTCCTTATGCCATATTCTACATTTGAAATTATAGTGGGGATTGGTATTTGCTTTGAAGAATATGGAAAACCAAAATTACCTCCTAGAGCTAAAATGTCAGAGACATTTTTAGGAATGTTTAATGGAGTTAAATTTTCAATCCAATTTTGATTAGTTTTTATTTTAATAATTTGTTGACTTTTTAATTTTTCGATTTTAAGTTTTGAAGAATTCTTTAGTTTAATTTGATATTTATTAAGATTTAAGTAAACTTGTTTTTTTTAAAATGTAAAAAAATCATTATTAGTTAATTGTAAAATTTTAATGTTAAAAAAATGTAAATTTTTATATAAATATTTAATCTCACTTGATATGTCAGAAAGTTCTAATTTTAAAATTTTCCTTCCGAAAAATTGAGTATTAGTTTCTAAACCATCGCAGCATGATTTTGAGAAAAAACGAAAATTCAAAAACGTGTTATTAACAATATGATCTGGCAAGATACATAAATTTTTACATACATAGAGAAATTTCCTTTGGTTCTTCCTTCGAGCGATCCTATAATTAAGTTTAATCCAATTTTTAATTTCATTCAGAGTGTGTTGTCCAAATTGATGGAGAATTCGTTCGTAAAATTCTTTATTCATGTTGATTGATGTAGAGTCTTATTGGTTTTAAGGCCAGTGTATAATAGTAGTTTTTGTTTGTTTGACCGTATTATATATTTTGTAGGATAATGAAAAGGCCTAGATACGGTTATTTTATATGATGTTTATTTTATAATCCCGACTAGTTTCGAACCATATGGTTCCTCATCAGGGGATGAACAATTTTACAGAAAATTATCCAAATATTGGACACATCATAAAAAGATTTCAAAAAGGATTAAAATATCTGAAAAAAATAATTAAAATTGTTTTAATTTTAATTTAAAAAGATTTTATGAGGTTATGTTTTAATTTGTGAAAAAAAATGAAAAAGTTTCTTACCCTTTAGAAGAACATTACAAGTATAGAAAAGGAAAAAAATTTTTTTATTGTAAAAAAAAATTTTTTTAAAAAAAAACATTTTATATTAAACAATTTAATTAATTTTATAAATTTTGTAGAAACACATTTTTTGCAAAAAATGTGCTTCTATGAACAGAGAGTTATGACAGAGAGGTTGGGTTGTGTATTAGGGTCCAGGTATGATAGGTAAAGTAGATTTCTATGTTATTAAACTTTTTAAATTATGTTTTAAAATAAGTAATTAAATTATAGTATATTTTATCTAGATTGTCAATATCTGTTCTATAATTAATACTATTAGTATTATTTTTTATATAGAACATTTCCAAATTTTTTCTTTTCCAGTTATTTATTTCAATTTGTAAAATATTTGTATTGTCAAAATCAAAAGAATGTTTATTATCAAAAGTATGATTAGTTAAAGCATTAATATTTTGGTTGTGAGTGACATATCGTTTATGTTCTTTTATTCTAGTTTTAAGATGTCTTAAGGTTTCTCCGATATAACAACTATCACAATCTTTGCATTGAATTTTATATACACATCCAACTCTCTGAAATTTCTCTGTTGGATCTTTAAATTTTGGAAAAATACAGTTTTTTAAATTATTAGAGTTAGTGAAAACTAATTTAAATTTATGTTGTTTAAATATATTAAAAAATATTTCATCAAAATTTTGAATATAAGGTATACTTATAATTTTTTCAATTGGAAAATTGTTGTTATTTATTTTTCTATGTAAGTTATTGGTAAGAGCATTATACCTCTGTGAAATCTTTCTATTTAACAGATCTATTGGGTATCCATTAAGTAGCAATGTTTTTTTAACAATGTTAAGATTTTCAAGATGAAATTGTTGATCTGACAATTTAATAGCCCTATCAACTAGAGTGTATATAATACCTATTTTATAACTTAGAGGGTGGTGTGAATAGAAATTCATATATCTGCCCGTCCATATAGATTTACGAAACCAATTTGTTTCAATAAAATTATTACTGTCAATTGAAAGGGAAAGATCTAGAAAGTTAATTTTATTATTGTTAGATAACTCTAAAGTAAATTTTAAATGTTTATCGATAGAATTGAATCTACATAATATATCGTCCACCTTATTTGAAGGTGCACAAATTAATATATCATCAATATATCGAAAATAAAAAATAATTTTATATTTGATTTTGTTTAAAATTTTATCCTCAATACCCTCCATGACAATATTAGCCGCACTTGAGGATATTGGAGAACCCATTGGTAAACCAAATATTTGTTTATAAAATTCTCCTTGGAATTGACAGTATGCCGAATTTAAACATAAATTTAAAGCTTCAAGAAAATCATCCTGCGAGAAGTTTGTGTGTTTTTCAATTTCTGACCATTTGCTTTTAATAGTGTTGTTGATTAGTGTCCAAGATATGTTTGTATACATGGAAACAACATCAAGTGAAAAGATTGTAAAATTTGGAGGAATAAAAATATTATTAAGTTTATTTTTAAAATCCCAGCTGTCTTTAATATAGTGATTATTTTCGGTATTTAGGGATTTTTTTAAAATGTTAGCTATAAGTTTTGATAGATTATATATTGGATTACCTATGAAAGATGTAATTGGTCTCATAGGGATGTTATTTTTATGTAATTTTGGTAATCCATAAAATTTTGGAGCAACACCATTTGTGCAATTGAGAAATTTATATGTGTTTTTTTCAAAGTATTTTTTATTTAAAAAAGATTTTAAAAGATTTCGTAAACAATTTTGAATGGAGATTGTAGGATCAGAATTCAATTTTTTATAAGTAGTCGTATCAGTTAAAAGATTAAGTGTTTTCGAAATATAATCATTTTTTGTTATAATAACAGTTTTGTTACATTTATCGGCAGTGGTTACAACAATATTTTTATTAGAGTTTAAAAATTTTTTTGTTTCGTTAATTTTATTAATTAGATTTACTTGAGTACAATTAAAAGTAGTTTTATTAAGTATTAAATTTTGCAACCAGTAAGATATATTCCCTCTGATAGTATTTTTAGTATCAAACAAACAAAAACTACTATTATACACTGGCCTTAAAACCAATAAGACTCTACATCAATCAACATGAATAAAGAATTTTACGAACGAATTCTCCATCAATTTGGACAACACACTCTGAATGAAATTAAAAATTGGATTAAACTTAATTATAGGATCGCTCGAAGGAAGAACCAAAGGAAATTTCTCTATGTATGTAAAAATTTATGTATCTTGCCAGATCATATTGTTAATAACACGTTTTTGAATTTTCGTTTTTTCTCAAAATCATGCTGCGATGGTTTAGAAACTAATACTCAATTTTTCGGAAGGAAAATTTTAAAATTAGAACTTTCTGACATATCAAGTGAGATTAAATATTTATATAAAAATTTACATTTTTTTAACATTAAAATTTTACAATTAACTAATAATGATTTTTTTACATTTTAAAAAAAACAAGTTTACTTAAATCTTAATAAATATCAAATTAAACTAAAGAATTCTTCAAAACTTAAAATCGAAAAATTAAAAAGTCAACAAATTATTAAAATAAAAACTAATCAAAATTGGATTGAAAATTTAACTCCATTAAACATTCCTAAAAATGTCTCTGACATTTTAGCTCTAGGAGGTAATTTTGGTTTTCCATATTCTTCAAAGCAAATACCAATCCCCACTATAATTTCAAATGTAGAATATGGCATAAGGAATATTCCCTCTGATACTAAAAATACTATCAGAGGGAATATATCTTACTGGTTGCAAAATTTAATACTTAATAAAACTACTTTTAATTGTACTCAAGTAAATCTAATTAATAAAATTAACGAAACAAAAAAATTTTTAAACTCTAATAAAAATATTGTTGTAACCACTGCCGATAAATGTAACAAAACTGTTATTATAACAAAAAATGATTATATTTCGAAAACACTTAATCTTTTAACTGATACGACTACTTATAAAAAATTGAATTCTGATCCTACAATCTCCATTCAAAATTGTTTACGAAATCTTTTAAAATCTTTTTTAAATAAAAAATACTTTGAAAAAAACACATATAAATTTCTCAATTGCACAAATGGTGTTGCTCCAAAATTTTATGGATTACCAAAATTACATAAAAATAACATCCCTATGAGACCAATTACATCTTTCATAGGTAATCCAATATATAATCTATCAAAACTTATAGCTAACATTTTAAAAAAATCCCTAAATACCGAAAATAATCACTATATTAAAGACAGCTGGGATTTTAAAAATAAACTTAATAATATTTTTATTCCTCCAAATTTTACAATCTTTTCACTTGATGTTGTTTCCATGTATACAAACATATCTTGGACACTAATCAACAACACTATTAAAAGCAAATGGTCAGAAATTGAAAAACACACAAACTTCTCGCAGGATGATTTTCTTGAAGCTTTAAATTTATGTTTAAATTCGGCATACTGTCAATTCCAAGGAGAATTTTATAAACAAATATTTGGTTTACCAATGGGTTCTCCAATATCCTCAAGTGCGGCTAATATTGTCATGGAGGGTATTGAGGATAAAATTTTAAACAAAATCAAATATAAAATTATTTTTTATTTTCGATATATTGATGATATATTAATTTGTGCACCTTCAAATAAGGTGGACGATATATTATGTAGATTCAATTCTATCGATAAACATTTAAAATTTACTTTAGAGTTATCTAACAATAATAAAATTAACTTTCTAGATCTTTCCCTTTCAATTGACAGTAATAATTTTATTGAAACAAATTGGTTTCGTAAATCTATATGGACGGGCAGATATATGAATTTCTATTCACACCACCCTCTAAGTTATAAAATAGGTATTATATACACTCTAGTTGATAGGGCTATTAAATTGTCAGATCAACAATTTCATCTTGAAAATCTTAACATTGTTAAAAAAACATTGCTACTTAATGGATACCCAATAGATCTGTTAAATAGAAAGATTTCACAGAGGTATAATGCTCTTACCAATAACTTACATAGAAAAATAAATAACAACAATTTTCCAATTGAAAAAATTATAAGTATACCTTATATTCAAAATTTTGATGAAATATTTTTTAATATATTTAAACAACATAAATTTAAATTAGTTTTCACTAACTCTAATAATTTAAAAAACTGTATTTTTCCAAAATTTAAAGATCCAACAGAGAAATTTCAGAGAGTTGGATGTGTATATAAAATTCAATGCAAAGATTGTGATAGTTGTTATATCGGAGAAACCTTAAGACATCTTAAAACTAGAATAAAAGAACATAAACGATATGTCACTCACAACCAAAATATTAATGCTTTAACTAATCATACTTTTGATAATAAACATTCTTTTGATTTTGACAATACAAATATTTTACAAATTGAAATAAATAACTGGAAAAGAAAAAATTTGGAAATGTTCTATATAAAAAATAATACTAATAGTATTAATTATAGAACAGATATTGACAATCTAGATAAAATATACTATAATTTAATTACTTATTTTAAAACATAATTTAAAAAGTTTAATAACATAGAAATCTACTTTACCTATCATACCTGGACCCTAATACACAACCCAACCTCTCTGTCATAACTCTCTGTTCATAGAAGCACATTTTTTGCAAAAAATGTGTTTCTACAAAATTTATAAAATTAATTAAATTGTTTAATATAAAATGTTTTTTTTTTAAAAAATTTTTTTTTTACAATAAAAAAATTTTTTTCCTTTTCTATACTTGTAATGTTCTTCTAAAGGGTAAGAAACTTTTTCATTTTTTTTCACAAATTAAAACATAACCTCATAAAATCTTTTTAAATTAAAATTAAAACAATTTTAATTATTTTTTTCAGATATTTTAATCCTTTTTGAAATCTTTTTATGATGTGTCCAATATTTGGATAATTTTCTGTAAAATTGTTCATCCCCTGATGAGGAACCATATGGTTCGAAACTAGTCGGGATTATAAAATAAACATCATATAAAATAACCGTATCTAGGCCTTTTCATTATCCTACAAAATATATAATACGGTCAAACAAACAAAAACTACTATTATACACTGGCCTTAAAACCAATAAGACTCTACATCAATCAACATGAATAAAGAATTTTACGAACGAATTCTCCATCAATTTGGACAACACACTCTGAATGAAATTAAAAATTGGATTAAACTTAATTATAGGATCGCTCGAAGGAAGAACCAAAGGAAATTTCTCTATGTATGTAAAAATTTATGTATCTTGCCAGATCATATTGTTAATAACACGTTTTTGAATTTTCGTTTTTTCTCAAAATCATGCTGCGATGGTTTAGAAACTAATACTCAATTTTTCGGAAGGAAAATTTTAAAATTAGAACTTTCTGACATATCAAGTGAGATTAAATATTTATATAAAAATTTACATTTTTTTAACATTAAAATTTTACAATTAACTAATAATGATTTTTTTACATTTTTAAAAAAACAAGTTTACTTAAATCTTAATAAATATCAAATTAAACTAAAGAATTCTTCAAAACTTAAAATCGAAAAATTAAAAAGTCAACAAATTATTAAAATAAAAACTAATCAAAATTGGATTGAAAATTTAACTCCATTAAACATTCCTAAAAATGTCTCTGACATTTTAGCTCTAGGAGGTAATTTTGGTTTTCCATATTCTTCAAAGCAAATACCAATCCCCACTATAATTTCAAATGTAGAATATGGCATAAGGAATATTCCCTCTGATACTAAAAATACTATCAGAGGGAATATATCTTACTGGTTGCAAAATTTAATACTTAATAAAACTACTTTTAATTGTACTCAAGTAAATCTAATTAATAAAATTAACGAAACAAAAAAATTTTTAAACTCTAATAAAAATATTGTTGTAACCACTGCCGATAAATGTAACAAAACTGTTATTATAACAAAAAATGATTATATTTCGAAAACACTTAATCTTTTAACTGATACGACTACTTATAAAAAATTGAATTCTGATCCTACAATCTCCATTCAAAATTGTTTACGAAATCTTTCAAATCTTTTTTAAATAAAAAATACTTTGAAAAAAACACATATAAATTTCTCAATTGCACAAATGGTGTTGCTCCAAAATTTTATGGATTACCAAAATTACATAAAAATAACATCCCTATGAGACCAATTACATCTTTCATAGGTAATCCAATATATAATCTATCAAAACTTATAGCTAACATTTTAAAAAAATCCCTAAATACCGAAAATAATCACTATATTAAAGACAGCTGGGATTTTAAAAATAAACTTAATAATATTTTTATTCCTCCAAATTTTACAATCTTTTCACTTGATGTTGTTTCCATGTATACAAACATATCTTGGACACTAATCAACAACACTATTAAAAGCAAATGGTCAGAAATTGAAAAACACACAAACTTCTCGCAGGATGATTTTCTTGAAGCTTTAAATTTATGTTTAAATTCGGCATACTGTCAATTCCAAGGAGAATTTTATAAACAAATATTTGGTTTACCAATGGGTTCTCCAATATCCTCAAGTGCGGCTAATATTGTCATGGAGGGTATTGAGGATAAAATTTTAAACAAAATCAAATATAAAATTATTTTTTATTTTCGATATATTGATGATATATTAATTTGTGCACCTTCAAATAAGGTGGACGATATATTATGTAGATTCAATTCTATCGATAAACATTTAAAATTTACTTTAGAGTTATCTAACAATAATAAAATTAACTTTCTAGATCTTTTCCTTTCAATTGACAGTAATAATTTTATTGAAACAAATTGGTTTCGTAAATCTATATGGACGGGCAGATATATGAATTTCTATTCACACCACCCTCTAAGTTATAAAATAGGTATTATATACACTCTAGTTGATAGGGCTATTAAATTGTCAGATCAACAATTTCATCTTGAAAATCTTAACATTGTTAAAAAAACATTGCTACTTAATGGATACCCAATAGATCTGTTAAATAGAAAGATTTCACAGAGGTATAATGCTCTTACCAATAACTTACATAGAAAAATAAATAACAACAATTTTCCAATTGAAAAAATTATAAGTATACCTTATATTCAAAATTTTGATGAAATATTTTTTAATATATTTAAACAACATAAATTTAAATTAGTTTTCACTAACTCTAATAATTTAAAAAACTGTATTTTTCCAAAATTTAAAGATCCAACAGAGAAATTTCAGAGAGTTGGATGTGTATATAAAATTCAATGCAAAGATTGTGATAGTTGTTATATCGGAGAAACCTTAAGACATCTTAAAACTAGAATAAAAGAACATAAACGATATGTCACTCACAACCAAAATATTAATGCTTTAACTAATCATACTTTTGATAATAAACATTCTTTTGATTTTGACAATACAAATATTTTACAAATTGAAATAAATAACTGGAAAAGAAAAAATTTGGAAATGTTCTATATAAAAAATAATACTAATAGTATTAATTATAGAACAGATATTGACAATCTAGATAAAATATACTATAATTTAATTACTTATTTTAAAACATAATTTAAAAAGTTTAATAACATAGAAATCTACTTTACCTATCATACCTGGACCCTAATACACAACCCAACCTCTCTGTCATAACTCTCTGTTCATAGAAGCACATTTTTTGCAAAAAATGTGTTTCTACAAAATTTATAAAATTAATTAAATTGTTTAATATAAAATGTTTTTTTTTTAAAAAATTTTTTTTTTACAATAAAAAAATTTTTTTCCTTTTCTATACTTGTAATGTTCTTCTAAAGGGTAAGAAACTTTTTCATTTTTTTTCACAAATTAAAACATAACCTCATAAAATCTTTTTAAATTAAAATTAAAACAATTTTAATTATTTTTTTCAGATATTTTAATCCTTTTTGAAATCTTTTTATGATGTGTCCAATATTTGGATAATTTTCTGTAAAATTGTTCATCCCCTGATGAGGAACCATATGGTTCGAAACTAGTCGGGATTATAAAATAAACATCATATAAAATAACCGTATCTAGGCCTTTTCATTATCCTACAAAAAAGGATTTTTGTAATGTTACAGACTCTCAATAAAAAAATTAAAATCTAAATATTTTTTACTGTTTAATGTGAAGAAAGTACTAGTTACTTAAGTGTCTAAAAATCATCAAAATTTTCATGAAATTTGATCTTTAATCAACTGTAACACTCTTAATTTTTATTGAATCTTATACTATGACATATGGATCGATAGGTAATTTAATTATCTTTACAATGACACCCTAGTCATTATATTTTTACATTTATATTTATGTTAAAAATGAAAAAACACTTAATTTTTAACGTTTTTATGGTCCAAAGGCTCTGAACCAGGGGTTAATATTAAAAATTTTTATTTCCAAATATTGTGTTCTTATTTTTACACAAATTGAAAGATTTTTAGGGGATGAAAACCATATAAAAAAACTTTTTATTTTTTTGGGTCACCCTACTGCGCGTGCAGCCGTACCGACAATTCCCGACGGTAGTGTATGTCCGCCAATTTGGATCCACCATTTTGAATTTTTAAAAATGATGGTCAAATTCGAATTCAGCGACCCGAAAACCCTTAGATACTGAAATTGATAGAAATCCAAATGAATTTCAAAAATTATGTCCGCCATTTTGAATCCGCCATTTTGAATTTTTTAAAATTAAGGTCAAATTCGAATTCACCGACCCCAAAAACCCTTATACACTAAATGTGACTTAAATTAAAAAAATATTCATGAATTTTACTTGTTTTTAAATTGTTATATTATTTCAAAATAATAAATAATCATTTATTTATTACTCATTCTAAGATCATTGCAATCTATAGTGTGTTAATAATGATATAAAAGAATTTATTTTATAATTTACATAAGAAATTGCATTTATTCTGCGCTGAGGGCAAAAAGGACATCTTTTTTCACGACCCAATAACAGGCAACGGGTTAACAGAAAAATAATTTTTAAAATTCAAACCTATTTTTTTACTAAATTCTCTTGAAAAATATACATCATATAATGTTTTATATATTTTGTAGAATAGTTTTTTGTCCAAAAAAATTATTTCAAATTTAATTTTTTGTGTATAACTTTGAGTGATGCACGTCGGACGAGACGATCGGGAAACAACGATTACGATAAAAACGATCGTCTTTTTAAACATTATTATCGTTCGGTTCGTCATCGGATCGACAATCTCGACAAACTGTCGATCAAATGAAGTATGTGTCGAAACTGTCATTCGACTGCATAAAATTGTTAGAAAATTTTAATTTTTATAAATAACTAATGATAAAAAAATCAATAAATTTGTTGTTAACATTATAGATTTATTAAACAGTAAGTAAATGTTACTCTTGAAGTAAATGAATTCATGGATTAAAAGTTTTTAAATTTATGTAAAGGTTAATACTTGTAATTTAAATAGGTTAAAACTTAAACAAAAAAATACATTTTACAAAATAAATTATTTTATATTATACTATTATTGTAAATAGATAACTAATTTTTTGATTTTCACATAATCAAGTTAAAAGTAAATTTTAGTAATGAAAATTTTCAAATCTGGACATTACAATAGTTTGCATGTAAATTTTGTATTAATTTTAAATTACTATTGCTTAAAAAATATTTAAAATAATTAATGAATTTTTATTACGTTTAATTTGATATATTTCTTTTAATAGATAACGAGATACTAAGCCATTAAGGACCAATAATTTTATAAATTACGTTTTTAATAAATAACATACAACAGAAAAAATTTTTAATACATTTTATTTATATAATAAAGCAGTTTTTAATATTTAATCCAGACAATTATTAGTAAACTTTAAAATAAGTGAGGGGTCTTCCATAAGCAACGTGATCCCATTTTTTTGAAGTCTTTCAGCATGAACCGATGTTGCCTGTACACTGAACAAATCGCGAGTTATTTTAGCTAGAGTCGGATATAATGATTGATTTTTCTGACACCATTTTTACGTAGAATTTCAAAAACTTTTTTCATTTCCGCATATCTCTTCGCAGTCAAATTTCCAAGTTCGTTTCTCAAGGGTACATTAGCATTCGGATTTAAGTAATGAAATAGTTTTTGTGTATCAGAGTCAGAGAGAAAAGAAAATTGCAAATATTTCTTCGCAATTAAATCTACGATTTTTTCATTGCACGTTCCGTGCACAAAAACCTATAGTAAATATTGTGACGTGGCACAATTTTGCACGTTATTTATAATTGAGTTTTGTTATAAACAAAATAAACATCCTTGCGCCAATGTTGATGGCTGCAGCAATTACTCAATTCTAGTCAATTTGTTTATTTATAGAATTTATTTGTTTATATTATTGTATTCCCTTTCACGAAAACACTTCCCTTTGAATTCGAATTTGAGATATTTCCCGGCTATCGTCTTGCAAGCAGAAAGGATGATCATCACGTCTGCGCAGATTCGACTTTCCGTTCACTCACAGCAGAAAACTACAACGTCAACCAAAATAAAAATCGAATTGACTCGATATACCTGTCACTTTTAAATTCAACCTACACAAAAGTCATCTCACAAATAACCCTTTGAGTAAATTAGAATTATTTTCTACATTTACCAGATTTTACTGGAATCTCAAAAATGTTAAGAGATTGACTATTGAACAGGATGGTCCCTGTCATTTCTCTATTTCGTAAAGAGACACCTTTTGCCCAGGCCCGAATTCTCATGTCACTAACCTCAACTTTTCCCCTTTTTGATTTTGATTAATTTTGACTAATTACCTTTCCCTTTACGAGTGACAATAAGAGAATTTTGGAGGTTGACGATAAGGAAGATAAGAATTAAAAAGTAAAAATCTCAGGAAGCGAGAAATTACTAACTTAAATTATACCCCGGTGTCACTATTTTCGAAAGTAATTACGCTCCTGTTTTCGGCGGAGTAATACAAGTTTTGGGACCATGGTAACCGGCGGGGTGAACGGAGGGGAGGAATCACGGCAGCATGCTCGCAAGGAAAATCCTAATCGCTCTCTCTGGATCTGACCGCCTTCGAAGGAAGCTATTTTCAAAGAAGTTCTCATCCAAATTTTCCAGTTTTCCTTTTTGTTATAATTTGTGTGTGTGCTGACGCTGGAAATCTCTCGAGTGGAGCGTCGCATAGCAAAATGTAAGTCAGGTCACAGTATTTTCTTAACTTCTTTTATTTTGTATAAAAATGTAAATTTTCCTTTTTCTTTTAAAATGTAACAAGTGGTTCAGCCGGCCTCATGGCCAAGCGAGAAAATGTTACTAGTTTGATGGTTTTCAAATAGATAATGTGTAAATTTGCAGTTATTCGTTTTATAAAATTTTTCTTATTCTCGCTTGACCATGCTGCCAGTATTTCTCAGCCTTTTTGTCTATTCTTAATTTCAGTTATGTTATAAAATTTCAATTAATTGTGTAATTGGTGTTAAGTTTGTGAAAATTGTAAATGAAGTTGTCTCATTTTCAATTATTTCGTCCCATTTACAAATTTTACCTTTCTGATTAAATGGAATTGTCCCTTTTTATTAGTTTGTCCCTTATATCCGATTTTATTGAGAAAATCCTTAATTAATAAATAGAGTTGTTCTATTTATAATTGTTAATTAATTTTCGTGTCCCTTATACCCGAATTTATTGAGAAAATCCCTAATAAATAATTAGAGTTGTTCTAATTATAATTACTAATTAATTTTCGTGTCCCTTATACCCGAATTTATTGAGAAAATCCCTAATAAATAATTAGAGTTGTTTTATTTATAATTGTTAATTAATTATCGTGTCCCTTATATCCGATTTTATTGAGAAATTCCGTAATTAATAAATAGAGTTGTTCTATTTATAATTGTTAATTAATTATCGTGTCCCTTACATCCGATTTTATTGATAAATTCCTTAATTAATAAATAGAGTTGTTCTATTTATAATTGTTAATTAATTATCGTGTCCCTTACATCCGATTTTATTGATAAATTCCTTAATTAATAAATAGAGTTGTTTTATTTATAATTGTTAATTAATTATCGTGTCCCTTATATCCGATTTTATTGAGAAATTCCCTAATTAATAAGTAGAGTTGTTCCATTTATAATTGCTAATTAATTATTTTGTCCCTTATGTTTGACTCTATTGAGAGATTCCTATTTTTAATAAATGGAATTTGTCCCATTTACAACCAAATTTGTCCCTTATTTTGTGAAATTTAATGATTTTGACAAACTGTTTATCCCGTTTTCCCCAATTTTATGTGTAATATTTTTAGATATAAGTTGTAATTTTGTTATAATAATTTTTGGCTGACCACATATTAATTCATTGACCTAGCGATATTAAGAATGTTGTTTTATAATTGTAAATTTGTTGTACGATTTTCCATTAATTTTATTGTTAAAATAAATTGTTATTTAATTGTAAAATTACTGAATATGATTTTCTCGAATCCCCCCTCCTCCGTCTTTTGCTAGTCGACCGGCATCGAAATTAATATTGAATTGAGATTTATAAATTCAAGGAATTTAATAATAAATTTTCTTTTTGTCTTTTATAGAATTTAGTTCTATTATTTTGCCTTTGCTTTTATTTATATAATTTTTGGTATTTAGTACCTATTATTGCGTTTATTTTGGATATTTAGTATCCGCTTCTTTTGAAACTGTCCCAAGAAAGGACTGGCGCTCAACAATTTCGTTTATTTAAAAATTCCTTTATTTATTATTTTGTCAATATATTATTATTAATTTCAAAATTATTGTTCGGACCAGAAATCTTTGGCTTATCGTAAGTATTTATTTTTGTTGTTTGTTTATTTATTTCAGAGTTTATGATTCTGTTTATAAAATTTCATTTGTTTATAAATACTCCCGTGTTTGGCAAATTATACCTATTTGTTTTTGATATTTACTATTGTTGAAAAAGGTCTGGTTACAATATATAATATATAATTTACTTTTTAAATTTTTATTTACTTTATAATTACTTTTTAAATAAATTAGAAATTTTTAATTATTAGAATTCTATTAATTATTACATTTTTTCAAATTAAATAATCAAAAATAAATATATAAAAAAAACTTTCTTCATTGATTGACTTTTGGCTATTTCATTCCACGATTCATTAAATAATATTAAAATGCATTTTATTTTTACTTTTTTTAATTAAAAAAAATTGTTTCTGTGTTTGTAAAGTAGTTTTAAATATGAACGAATCTGTCAACAAATAAATTTTTTTTTATTTAAATGATAGATTTTGATTTTCGTTTTCAGTACTGTACAAAATAAAAAATTAGTAAACATTTTTTTATTGTACAGTTACTTCTTAAATTAATTTTTTTTCTTTTTAACGATTTATTTTTTTTAAAAAAATTTTATTTTTAAATAAATAAATTATTTATAAAAAATATTATTAATTTTTTAACCTTATATAATAAAAAAAATTTTTTTTTTAAATTAACCTCAACTGATTGTTATTTTTCGCTTTTTTATTGCCAGACGAATTTCTTCTTCAATGTTCGTCTTCAGACATGTCAAAATTCAGAAATACTTAAATATTATATTTTTCTAATTAATGATAATAAATTTAATAATTTGTAAACACATTGTCACTCAAGACATTTACAGCCGATTTTTTTCGAACGAACCAAGACGATAAAATAATGATTTTTTAAAAATATCTTACACAGAAATAGAATTGTTAAATCTCAATACTCAATAATCTAATTCTTTTCACTTACATTACAATTCAACACTTTTTATTTTGGAAATTTCATATTTTGGTTAATTTATATTCTGGACATTTCGGGCCTTGAAAATTTTGTATTGTAGAAAAATAATTTTTGGATCGTTTGATTTTGGAACTGTTTTCTGTTTTTGAATTCCGTTTGGAACTTTTGTACCCCAATCATTTTATTTTACATTTTTTTCATTTACCTGAAAATGGTCGGTCTCTGAATTTTGACCAATATAGTATATCAAATATTCAATTAATTAAGGGGTAAGGCCACTGGAGAATTTTCAAAACATACATTTTTTTTATTATCTGAAAAAATTCTTTGAACCTTGTAGAATATAGAGCAAAAGGTTTTATACGTGTCTGAAATCGATTTAATTGAAATTTTAAGCCCTTTTACCGAGCGCGCCGGTCCGTTCCGCAACGACTACCTGCGTCTGATGGCTACCTGTTTGGGCAGAAACTGCTTAGATGATGATGATACTTATACAGAAGGATGTCTATATGATGCTTCAATTACAGATTAACGGTAAAAAATTTTTTAAAGTAAAATTTTTCAATTCTTCATAGGTATGTTGCATATAATCTCAAAACTTTAAACGCGTATTTCTCAAAACACGTTTTTTGAAATTGGCACGCAGCATAACTCAAACAATTTCCAATATTTTTAATCGGATTTTTTCTTACATCTTTATAATAACATTTCAAAGAGAATGACGTACGGGATTTTTAATAACTACTTAATTTATACATTTGTTATGAACAATTTAGTGCCGTTTTTTTGGTCGAAAAATGAATTTTTTTTTCATATGCTGGCCAATTTCACAAAAATCAATAATTTTTAAATCACCTACGTCATTCTGTAGCTATTGACATGTAGATAAAGAAATTTTTTTTATTTTGTTCCAGATTAAATTTTTCACCCTATGTGCTACGTGCCGCGGAGCTCTTTAAAAAAAGCATCTTATTAAAATGTCCGTAATTCCGCCATTTTGTATTTTTTGTTGTTGAAAATTTACATTTTTTTAGTTGAATGTATGATTAATAACATACTACATTATTATAATTGTATTCGCTTTCCTTCCAACAAAAAAAAATTCTTGAAAACTGGAATTTTTTTGGCGTTTACAGTGGCCTTACCCCTTAAGTGAAATAAATAAATTATGTTTCAAATAACTCATTATTTGGGTTTCAAAAAGTTATTTATTTGATCCAAATATTTTTTATTTGTTTCCATTAAATAATATATTTGCATTCAAAAATGCATTATTTGAATTAAATAGTTTAGTTTACGTGAAGCGATGAAATAATTATGTTGTCAAATAATGTTTATTTGTATAAAAAAATATCCAATTAGTTGAATAAAATAAATAAATTGATTGTTCTAAATAACTCATATATATTTGTATTTAATAAATATATTTATTAGAGTCAATTAATTATTTTGTTGACCCAATTAAAATTTATTTGACTCAAATAAATGTGATTTAAATAATTTAAATTATTTTAGTCAAATAAATATTTATTAGATACAAATAAAAATTATATAAATCAAATAAATGTTTTTCAAATAACTTGAATTATTAAATCAAATAATTTTTTTCTCAGTACAAGGCGACTGCACCAGAGGTAGATCTTAAGTACCTTAAGTTTCTTATTTTGTTTATAAATTATTACTGAATGCGGAGTTTCGCTTGAGCTTTCGATGGGAAAGGTTGTGTTTATTTGAGCTCTTAAACACGACTGTTTATCTCTGTTAAAGTGATTTATTTTAACATGAACAATAAAGTACTGCAATTTTTGCTTCTTTTATTCTTTTATAACAATACAAAAGTGATTAATTCAAACTAAAGTTTGTTCTGTATCAGTGAAATAAGTGCATATCCGGACCGTTTTTAAAGTTTAAACACTATCTTCCAAATGTGATTTTTGTTTGTTATGTCAAAACTGCAAATTTTCAATACAAATTTTCTATACAAAAATTTTATTATAATTTAATTCATTGTTAGTCAATCACGATGAGTTCCAACGAGGAAGAGAGATGGAATAGTTTATTTACCCGCATCAATGACATTGCAAATTCACAATTAGTAATTAATTTTTAGATTTATTGTAGGTTAACACAAGTAAAACACACAATGTCTTTATTAGAACTTAGTTTATTCGAACAGTCTAACTTATACACACATTTATCTTGAGATCATGAAATTATAGTAATGTATTTTAAAGAACGTAATATAGTAATACTTGAGGTGGCGCGCAACACAGCAGCGCATAGTTCACGAACTATTTCAAATGAGCTCAGGGGCGGACACACCAAATTTCCAATACTCCCTCCTGTTTGCATCTTGACTCATCTCTCATCTGGATCTCAGCTTAATTAGTTCCTGAAAAATAAAAGTATTAAACATCTAAATTCATTATCTTATCTACTAGGTTTTTGTGTATGCTAAATGACAAGGGTTTTGTAAATATATCTGCCAATTGGTCCTTTGATTTTATCTATCTAATCTTAATTAAATTTCTTTTCACGCATTCTTTTATGTGGTGTTCTTTTATTTCTATAATATGCCGTAGTTTGTTACCACCATTTGTTTCCGCACCTATACCTGCTGCTTTATTATCGCACCATAAAATCATCGGGGTTAATGTTTCTTTTAAAATTGTTTTCAATGAATCATATAGCGACAGTAATTCTTGACTCGTCTCACTCATCGCAACGTATTCAGCTTGACATGTGGACAATGCTACATATGATTGTTTGTGAGTTTTCCAAGCTATTGGATCTCCATATAATTTGATCAAAAATCCACTTGTTGTGAGAGAATTTTTACAATCAACAAAGCTCGCGCCTGAAAAAGCTTGAATGTCGTTTGTCTCACCTAAATATCGTAATTCTAATGTTTTTGTCCCTTTAAGATATCTGAATACTCGTTTTACCATTATCCAATCTTCTTCCGTTGGATTGATTTGATGTCTACTTAAAATGTTGACTGCGTATATAATGTCTGGTCTCGTCGTAGTCGCTAGGTGTAACAAACTTCCCACGGCTTCTCTATATGGAATGTTATTCTTATTTTCAGTTTGATTTAAATTATTAGTATCATTTTCAGATTCTCTCATCTTTCTATTTTTGTTTATTACTTGTGAAGTATTCATTGGTGTTCTTTGAGGATATGACTCTTCAAATCCAAATTTCTTTAAAATGTTGTCAATGAATTTTTCTTGATCTAATTCAATGATTTTCTTATCTCTTTTTCTTTTCATTTGAATTCCTAGAAATTCTTTTGGCTCACCTAAAATATTCATTTCGAATTCTTTACTTACATTATTTTCAACTTTACGCATCTTGTTTTTGTCATTGCTCGCCATAATTATATCGTCAACATACACCAATAAAATTAGTAATTTTTCACCTTCTCGCCAGTTGAATAGGCATGGTTCTAAATTTGTATTTTTCAAACCCATCTTTAAATACTGCTTTTGTGAATTTTTCATTCCAACGTTTTGAACTTATTCGTAGTCCATACATTGCTTTTTCTAGTTTACACACCTTTTCTTTACTTTCTTTTTCTGAAAATGACGCACCTTCTGGAATTTCCATATAGATTTTCTCTTCTAAAGCACCATTTAAGAATGCCGTTTTCACATCTAATTGGCTCATTTCAAGATTGTATTTGTTTGTAATCGCTAATACTGCTCTTACTAAAGGTAATCTTGAAATGGGGGCATATGTTTCTTTGAGTTTGTAAATGTTTTGATCTTTAAATCCTCTGATAACTAATCGCGCCTTAAATTTAGTTTTCCCTTCTGAATCTATTTTTTGTTTAAAGATCCATTTCGAATCAATTATTGTTGCTTTTTGACCATCTTTCATCTTAATTGGTCTATCAACTATTTTCCATACTTTATTTTTCTTCATGGAAACTAATTCTTCTTCAATGGAATTTTTCCATTCCTTTTATTTGTCATTTGCATCGCATTTTTGAAATTTATTGGATCCAAATTTATTTTTGCCAATAGAGCATGTGTTTCTTCCTCGGTTATTAACTTTGACTCATCTTGAACAACATCTTTTAAGGAATTTTCTATAGATGTATTTGTGACCTTTTTACTTTCTTTTTCAGGTTCAATCTGTACTTTATTTTTCCTAAGTCTCCCTCTTTTTCTTTTAATTTCTCCCTCCGGTTTTAATTGTTCCTCTGAATTGTTCTCATATTTATCGAATTTTGTAAACCACACATCTTTGTTTGATTCTTGAAACTCAGGGAAGTCTTGGATACTATTTTTCTTGTATTTATCGCCATAAGCTATTTTTTCATTAAACCTTACATCTCGTCTTTCATAATATTTTTCATCTTCGGGTCTTAGAAATAGATATCCTGTGGGTGTGTATCTAATTAGGATAACTCGTCTTCCAATCGCTCTGAATTTTGGTCCTGTTTTTCTTTGAAACTTTAATGCAGGCTACGCATCCAAATCTTTTTATTTTATTTATATTAAAATTGTGTTCAGGAGCAAATTTTTCTAATGGGGTCATATCATTCGATTTATGTAGGGTACGATTGTACGCATAAACTGCTGCCGTTAGCGCTAAATCCCACAAGTTTTCCGGTAACAACGCGTCATAAATGTAGCATCTCACCTTTTTCTGAATTGTTTGATTGCAACGTTCTGACACGCCATTATGCTGTGGTGTATCAGGACTGGCTAATTGTAATTCCACGCCTAATTTGTTTAAAACCTCAATGGTATATCCCTCTGTGAATTCTGTACCTTGATCGGTTCTTAAATAGCACACTTTTGCGTCGTGACCTAATAAATTTTTAGCACTTCTTATAAACATTTCGAAACAATGTCCGGTTTCGCTTTTTGTCTTCATGGGATGTGCCATTGCAAATATCGAGAAATCATCTATAAATACGGATATATATTTATATCTTTTCGGATAGGATGTTGGGGTAATCGGTCCCATTAAATCAGCATGTACAATTTGTAATGGTTTTGTGGCACGTCTTCTAGTTGATTTAAATGGTAATTTATTAAATTTCGAAATCAAGCAAATTTCACAATTTTCTAATTAATCGTTAAAGTTAATTTCGTTTAATTCTTTATTTTCAGGGAATTTAAATCGTAGTGCTTTTAAATACGCGACCGATGCGTGCCAAAATCTCACATGCCAAATCATTGCTTTGTTTTCTTTGAGTATTCCTGTTTTGGATATCCCGTTTTTGTCAATTAAATAAATTTCCTTGTCTAGTATGTCTACATAAGATTATTATATTATTATCTATACATAAGAACTTATTATTTTGAGTCAATTTTTTATTTGTTTCGTTTTGTTCTGTATTATTGATCGCTTCTTTCTCGTCATTTTTAAATTGAATTATCTCATGATCATCTTGTTTTTGTTCAATTTCTTTTAGTTGTTTTTGTATCTCATCATTTGCATTTTTAATTTTTCTTTTTCTTCGTTCGCTACGCTTCTGGTAATATATTTTCTAATCAAAGTCTCGTTTTCTGTTAAATTTGCGAAAATTTGTTTATTATTGAATTTTGATTGTTTCCTGTCATTAAACTCGTCATTAAAAATTTGTAATTCAATGATCCAATATGGTTTGTTATAAATTCCCGTAATGAATAACTCTTTTGATTTAGGATTGAAAATATTAATTTCTTTATTATCTAGATAAATGCCTAAACCCATATCTGCAAATTTTCTTAACGACAACAAATTTTCCTTTAAAGATTCTGCGAAAATAACTTTATCTACTGTAAAAATATTTCCGTTTTCTGGTTTTATATTAACTTTTCCTACTCCTTCAGTTTGTAAATCTGCAGAGCTATTTTTATTCGCACTTTTGATCACGCCTTTATTAAATTTATCTAATTCTTTGAATATTAATTTTGAGTTTGATAAATGTTCAGTCGAGCCTGAATCTGCTATAAATTTTGAAAAGGATTCCGAATTTATTAATTCAAAATTCTCATCATTCGAATTTACAAAGTAATTTTTAATTTTTTGTACATTGTACTCACCTTTTTTATTTTTCACTTCTTGTTGTTTTTATGGTTTATCCTTTCCTTTTTGTTTGTTTTGTAAATTTTGTTTGTTATAATTGTAGTTATTACCAAAATTTGAGAAACCACTTCTACTTCTACCACTTCTACCTCTAGGACTAAAACGACTTCTTTTTGCTATTAAGGGGGGTTGTTCATTTGCTCGTCTTTTATGTGCTCTCTTTTGCACATCATAATTATTATTAAATTGTTTGTTCCTTAAATTTCCTCGTCCTCTTGAACCATAAGATGTTGACGGTGTCGGATCATATGGACATGACGTCGCAATATGGTCTCCAAACCTGTTACATTTGTAACATAGAATGCCCTTGCTTTTGTTTGGACAGTTTGATGCTATGTGGCCGGAACTCTGACACTTGTAGCATCTAACGGACTCTTTCTTCGCGTAATTTACTGCCCTCACGTCTTTGGTTTCGGTACTCATCGTTTGTTTTCTCGTTGCCTCATCCTGCATAACAAGCATTTTTAACTCGTCATATGTTGTGCTTTTACCTTTGGTATTTTTAGATATAAATTCAATTGTTTGCACTGTTGGTACTGAGACCATCACTGCATTGAAAAACGCATCTCGTTTTTCCTCGTCTGATAGTGGAACGACCCCGGGTGAATTTTTATAGCTTCTAACCACGTCTTTAAATTTTTCGCAAAACTCAACAGCAGACATTTTACCAATAATGTATTTCATGTTATATAATTGTTTTCTTACTGCATGTGATGTTACATTTGTTTCGCATCTTTTAATTTCTTTCAATTTTACTAAAATTTCGATTGGATTTTGTAAATGTATGACTATTCCATGATAAGTTGAGTCTAAATGATTAATTAATATATCGCGTACTTTAAATCTTTGTTCGTCTAAAGTTTTCTCGTCTGTAATGTTTGTTGTAATTTTCTCGTCTATTATATGTAGTAAATCGTTTGATCTCAATTAAGAAGTTAAATAGTCAAAAAAATGTTCAAATTTAATATTGTTCGTTAATTTATAATCTCTTTTGATTCCCGCGCCTTTATTTATAATTTCAAATTTTACTGTTTCTTGTTTAGTTTTATTTGCATTGTTATTATTTGAATCATTTATTTTTATATTTTCAAATTGTTTCTTAATCATTTCTGCTATCTCATCTTTAAAATTTCCCTGTGTCATTGCACCATCAGACGATGACAAACCTATATTTACCTGATTGTAATCACTATACACTTGTTTTTGTAATTCTGTCATAGAATAAATAATTTTGCTCATCTTAAAATCGTTGAGTAGGTAGTCATCTCTCACCATATTGATTATAGTTTCAATTGATTTACCATTTTTTCTTTCTTCTTGAAATGATATCAATTGTTGTTTCATTAAGTTTGTAGTTTCTGCCAATTGGTCTATTGATTGAATTGACAGCTGGCACAACTTTGTTACTGATTTCATCAGTTCTCCCATCTTAAATTCCTGTTTTCGCATCTGATCTAAAACTGTTTTTACATTAAAATTAACAGGGTTATTGTTTTTATTTTTTCGACCTAGAGGTAGAGGGATTTAAATGGATTTTCTCATTCTTAATAATTTTGGGTTTAAAATTGTTACCTTCACGATTTTGCTGGGTCATCTGATTCCATTCTCTCATTCTCAACTCTTCTTTTCGTCTTTGCTCTTCTTCGCACCTTCTTTTGTTCTCATCTTTTTCAATTTTCTCTTCTTTCTCTTCTTTTTCCTTTTCCAAAATTTGTGAATTGTCCACATCTAAATTATCAACCGCACTCTCTATTGACTCGTCTAAATCTGAATTTGTCTCATCGTTATTTTCACTCATCTTTTCAGTGGAATCAGTATCTGCAATTTCGGGAAGTTTTCTTGGCATACGTAGATGATGATCATCAATTAGTCGTTTTTCGTACCATTCAATAAGTTTTTCCCATTAGTCGTCGTTGAACATTCTTTTCTCTGTGGAAGAATTTTCTTTAATTAGTAATGTTCAATTTGCCAATAATTTATTTCAGGTCAATCAACTGAACACACGTATGACTGATCTGAATAAAGTAAACTTGTAGGCAACTCGCAACTCGCAGTCGTCCGCGGAGATTGTGCATAACTTGCGTTCTTGATCCATTTTCCTATTATATGTTTTATAAAACTTTTTTTTCTTTTTCCTAGTATATGTTTTATCAAACTTTTTTTCTTAAAGTTACTACGACTTTAAGGATAACATTCTCATCACCTATTTTTGTTTGCTGATGATTGTAAGATTAAGTACACTGTTAAGAAAATTTTTAGTCCTGCTAATTAAAACTGTGAAATTATTCTTAATTACTTACTTTCTTCGCAGAAACATGGTTTGCTGAATTTTCGTCTATAATAGATTTACATGAAAAAAAAACTTTAATTTTTAGAAAAGTTTCAGGCTAAACATTCAATAAAGTGGGACATGTAAACCTTTACACAATTAATTTTAATATTGGATAGTAAATAATACTACGAAGTTTGCATGTAAATCTTTAAATATTTTTTAGGAAGTATTCAGCATCGGGTTCGTCACCTTGTCATCTTCACAACTAAACACGTCAATTACACCCTCACAGCACCGGGATATTCAAGATATCCCAGAGACGTCCTGGGGATATCGATTTGTTTTCGGAAGTTTGGATATCTCTGGGATATCCTAGGGACGTCCATGGATATCCAGAGGATATTCCAGGGATATCCAAACTTCCGAAAACAAATCGATATCCCCAGGACGTCTCTGGAATATCCTGAATATCCCGATGCTGTGAGGGCTTTAACTCCAGCCAAAAAAATTTTATTTTTCTAATAAAGAAACCAATATTGTCTGAATATTGACAAAACATGTTGTGATATTTTGTTGATGCAAAAGAAAATAATTTAAAAAAACGGTTAAAAGTGTTCTCTTTATTTTGCTGTAAACTACAGATTTTTAGAAAGGTTTTAACATTTCAGAAAATAAATTAAACTTTATAAAACAGTTAAGTTGGTATGGCCCAAAAACTTAAAAAAAAATTATGAAAAAATGTTATAGAGAAAAGTTGTTTGTATTTTCCTAATATAAAATAATATAAAGTTAAAAATTTGAAAAAATTGAGTTTTAAAAATTTTGAAACTACTGTAGTTTCTGTAGTTTTCAACAAAAATGGCTGGTTACTCTCGTGAACTTGAAATCATCAGCTCTTCTAATTTGCTTATATCAAACCACAACTAAACAAATCAAATTCAGCCAAAAATATAATATCTAATGATACCAATTAAATCTAATAACCAAGTACTAATCAACTATGAACTTCTTTATTTATTGAACCAATCCAAGAATTCATCTATTCATCTACAATTTTTACAAACCATTTTATTACCAGTATTCAATAAAACAATTTAAACTTTATAACCAAAAACCAATAGAACTTCCTTATAAACCAAATTTCCTTGATGGGGACCTGGAAAAAAAATAAAGAATTAATAATACCTGTACATCTGTATATCTAAGATAGCTTAAGAGCATTTGATCCATTATCACGTCAAAGATTTATAATAAAAATGTTTCCGGTTATCTGGTTAATAGAGTTTTAAATAGTTTTTAATAAAAGTTTTTAAAAAATATTATAAACGTTTAAATGCCCTTAATACAGGTGTATAAATATAAACAAATAAATAGATAGGAATATCCATAAATATGTTATAATTATAAATCAGACAAAAATCAGACAAATACATCTTATAAATCATTTAAATATAATTTTCGACTTTTTATCGTTCTCGCCCCTCATTTTGTTACAAATAAAAAATAAATAGACACGTATTTTTTTATTTTTATTTTAATTAATATTTAAAGGTACCTCAAAGCTGATAAATTTTTACATGTAGTTTAAATTGAAAAAACACTGTTTCATAGATTTATTATAAAATTGTCAATTGACTATTTGAATAGAAATATGAATTTTTTCTAACAAAAAAATGTGTAGATTTTTTGAATGTGTTTCAAAGGTAAACAATAAATAAACTTTGTTCCTTTGTGTTAAAATAAATAGAATTCTTTAAGAAAATAATGAGACTTGATAAATTGTGAATATTTAATATTCTTCAAGTTGCTTATTTTTTTTAAAATACATAATAAAGTTAATATTATTGTTCCATAGTTTAGGCAAAAAAAATCGTTTTTGATTTTTCGGCCTAAGAAATATAAATATACCGTAAACTGGAGTTATTTTGTGCACTAAATAATTTGCAATAAAAAGAATCTTTCATACATTAACATAATAATAATAAATAAAAATAAAAAAAGAATCTTTCATATATTAACATAATAATAATAAATAAAAATAAAAAATTACAAAAATCTTACCTCTTAACACTAGGGTAAGAATTCCTGAAGTGGGCCCCTATTTTTCATTGGGTCGGTGGATTTTTCTCATTCTTATATGTTTCGATAGCCTATGATGGCATAATAAAAACTTGTAAATAGTTTTCCGAAATTCGAATATTTGCCAAAGTTATTCAAGGTCAAAGTTATTTGTAGCGTTTTAGTAAATAGTTAATTACTCGCGATCGGATGAACCGATTTTAATAAAAATTGGAGGAGAGTTTACCTAAAGAATTGTACTTTAGATAAATGATCAAAATTTTAATTAAAAAATATAATTTGTTTAAATAAATTAACTTTTCAATTTTTGGGGTTAAAAAAAAATTTGTTCTCCATCTTTTTTTTGGATTTTTTTTTAATAATCAAATAGAGAATACTTTTAAGATTTTATTTCAACAATAAAAAAGTGGGATTCTCTATCACTTTAGAAAATATAATATTTTTAGTTACAAAATTTTTTGAAAAGTTAAAGAAATTTGAAGCAAAACAAATGAATGAACTAAACTTGGTTGGTTAAAATTGTCGAGTTTAGTTCATTCATTTGTTTTGCTTCAAATTTCTTTAACTTTTCAAAAAAATTTGTAACTAAAATATTATATTTTCTAAAGTGATAGAGAATCCCACTTTTTTATTGTTAAAATAAAATCTTAAAAGTATTCTCTATTTGATTATTAAAAAAAAATCCAAAAAAAAGATGGAGAACAAATTTTTTTTTAACCCCAAAAATTGAAAAGTTAATTTATTTAAACAAATTTTATTTTTTAATTAAAATTTTGATCATTTATCTAAAGTACAATTCTTTAGGTAAACTCTTCTCCAATTTTTATTACAATCGGTTCATCCAATCGCGAGTAATTAGCTATTTACTAAAACGCTACAAATTACTTTGACCTTGAATAACTTTGGTAAATATTCGAATTTCGGAAAACTATTTACAGGTTTTTATTATACCATCATAGGCTATCGAAACATATAAGAATGAGAAAAATCCACCGACCCAATGAAAAATAGGGGCCCACTTCAGGAATTCTTACCCACTATAAAAATTCACTTTGCGTGTAATTCTTTTTTTTAATTTTTACAATTTCTTTAATTCACATTCATCACAGCACTACGAACACTATCAAGAAGGGAACAAAAACGGCGTAGCATGACTGCGCGCGCACAAAGATGTATTTTCGTGTCAATTATTATTTTTAATTTAAAAATAAAAAAAATTTATCAATAAACAAAAACTTTTTTTAATTAAGCTGTATTTCGATGTTTTTTCTCCAACTTTAAATTAACATTTATTTTCTAATCTAATTTATTTATTTAATTAAATTATATATAAATTAATACAACAAAACAATGCACCAATAGAAAGCGTTGTCGCCAATACTTTTAGCCATAAGCAAGCGTTGTCGCCGATACTTTTAGCCAATAGCGAGCGTTATCATCGAATTCTAGCCAATAGCGACCGTTATCATCGTATTCTAACCAATGACGAGCGTTATCATCTTAGCAAGAACAAATATTAAGCATTTTTATCGAATTTAAGCCAATGGCAAGCGTTATCATCTTATCTTGACCAACTTGACCAATAGCAAGCGTTATCATGTCATAAAATAGCAGATTTCTTATATAGGATCATTCCTAAACTTTTTATGATTGAAATCTAAAATTTAATATTCCTCCCTACGATAATAGAAATTACTCAAATGATTTTATATTCAGTCCGAAATCTGAATTTTCATTTTTCTCCGTGGTATAAACATACTCCTCCCCCTCTACGCAATTCCCTATATTTACAAAAAATATAGTAGTTATTAAGTTCTACTAAATTGCAAGTAACTGTTGGTGATTACCAGGTCTCAGAAACAACAATAATATTATAGAATTCGTTGTTGATAAAAATCCTTAAATTCAATAAAATGTTCCTGAACTGATTGGGCGTTGACATGGCAAATATTCAAGAACTCGAATACAATTTAAAAAAGTAAAAACAATCTACACGATTCAAAGAATTAATTCCAAACATAGTAATGATCTCATTGTTACGAACCGGAAAATATTTAAATAATTAATATAGTTAAATTAACTATATAGATTATTTTGGGCCTTTGAGATGGCCTTATTTCAAGTCAGTCGGAGGAATTCAAACTGCCAGAGCGTGAGCTCTGTTTATCTTACTGGGATTCGTTATTCCTGTTACTTGTAAAATTCAGAATTTAATTAGAGAAGGGGGGGGGGTAAGGAAGATGTAGAAAAATTAATAGAAAGAAATAGAAAGAGAATTAAGAATAATAATTATAATTTATTATAAAGTAGAAAAGAATTCATCCGTCCCTCAAACAATAAAAAGAGGGGGGGATGGGGTAAAACCAAACCAGAACGATACAGTGACTTACCAGTTCTGGAACTTAGAATCTACCGCCTTGAAGTCTTCTTCAGGCGGGCGAAAATTCACAATTTTTATTCACACACGCACAAAATAGTTTTTTTTTTAAATTTACTATATTCCTAATTTCTTTCCAAACCTTCGAATACAGGGCGGACGCGGTAACTTTTCGAAACCGGCCGGTCTTTCAACAAGAAAATATTACTTTAAATAAATTTACTTCACTGTCTCAAATTTTGAAAAACGGCCTCCGTGGACTTCGGAGTAAGTTGGTATTTTAGTTTTCGTCCGACCAAATTGTTCGTGTAAGCCCACAACCAATTTGGGCCCTTGGTACCGGACGGGAACGTTATAGGTTAAGAATATTTCTTTTATTCCTATAACAGAGTTTTAGCCTCTGTGGTTGCGGAAACCGAACTGAACGATTATTATGTCTAATTAATGTGCTTTTATAGTTTTACTTCTTTAAGAAATATGGAAAGGTGGGGACAGGGCGTTGGACCTGTTGCCATGCCAAAACTGCTGGACTTGCTTTTTTTGCAAGTGTAAGTTCAGTGCACTATGTGGAAATGCATTCCTTTTCTTTTATTCTTAGAAAGAACATTTTTAATATTCTTTTAATTTTGGAAACAAATATTAATTTGTTTATTTATTTTTCAAATTAATTCTTATTTTTCATTGTTTTTGTAAATCGGATTAATGGACATTTCGAAAATAAAAATTCCATTCTATTTTGTAACCCTTAAAATATTGTTACAAATCCAATCAGTTGTACTAGGAATCATTTCAGTATTGCATCGAATCTTTCTGCAAGTATGCAATTTTATGGCGGGCAAGGTTTGTAAGTTAAGTTTTTATTGGAAGGTAAAGGATAAATTTTTAAAAAGAAAATAATAATAATAACCCAATACGTTCCGTCCATATAAATAATAAAGAATTGTTAATTATGAATAAAATTTTAAATTAAGACCGGGACATTATTCACCCCATTTCTAAGGTCCAGGAAACTAAGAAAATACATCATAATGTATTGCCGTTGGTTCGAGAGAGAAGCATAATGGGAGAGAATGAGTGCGACATAGTGCAATATGTTCGAGAGAGAACACTTTTTTGATGTACACTCCATTGCTACACATTATCTTCTTTCTCTCTCGCACAATGTCAAGGGGAGCGCGGAGAGCCTTCACTCAACGCGTTGAGTGAAGCCTCTCGTCTATTCTTCGTACATGTACGTAGAACGAACGAATGCCTTCCCCCTGAAGTTGCTGCAGAAAAATGAAAATTTGTTGTGAGACTTGAGATTCCTTATCCCATGCCTAAAAATTTGACATGTGTTTTGATGTCATCGATGGTCATCGTTATAAACATTAAACAGTTTGTCTAACTATTACATTAAAGTGGAAAATACATTCAAAGTTTAAAAAAATTGCTTGGGAGGTAAAAAAATTAGTGCTTAATGTGCGGTGGAAAATACTTTCATATTGGTAAGTAGAAAAAAATGTTGATAATAAAAAAAATAAATTTAAAAAATGGTTGAGTTTAAAAAAAAGTAAATAACAATTTTAACATAAATAAAGTTTTTTTTTAATTAATTGATTTAATAAATAATTTAAATATCGAAATAAATTAAATAATTAGTTAATTAAAAAAATAAATAAATTTAAAGTAGGAAATTTGTTTTTCAATTCATAACCTTTAAAATTAATAAAATAAAAAGGTTAAAATATTTTTATTGCATATTGTTAAAATGTAATGATTTATTTCGTTCATTATTATAAATTAATGTAATTAATTAATCATAACAAATTTTATTAAATATTGGTAATTTATTAACAAAAAATTAACAATTTAAAATTAATTAATCTTTAAAAACAATTGTCTGTAATAAAAAAAATTATTCATTAATTAATTACAAACATTTCAAATAATTTTTTTTAATAATTATAATTTTTATAATTATTATTAGTTATCATTAAATTAGCTTTCACTATTTCAAAAAAAATGTCTTTAATAAAAATTCGAAAATTTTGCCTCAGAAGTAATAAAATTTAATCTCTAAAGAATAATTTTTTAATAATAAATTGTAGTAAGCCGGAATTTGGTTTTATTTTCTTTAAATATTCTTTTTTTTATTCAAATAATTGAAAATTTTCTGCTTCTGTGGGTGGAGGCCATACAAAAGTTTTAAGAAGCGGCCGAATTAATTGATGCGGAAAATCGTATGAAGAAAACAATGTGGGGACAATTTTGGTTAATGCCACATCAATTTTCCAAAAATAAAGCACTACATATCCGTGGCCCGCGAGGATGTCAAATGCGGAAAATGCGTTGTCATTGGCCTTCAATCCACGAAGCACGTATCGTGGAACAATTGGAACGAGATGGTGGCGAATTGTCTCTACTGCAAAGTAAGCTTTTCATAATTTTTTCTCATGTATTTACATTTTTAATTTTTCTTATCGGATCTTACATTTATCCTGTCAGATTTTCAAATTTCATGGAGAAACATTTCCCCGCACTACATCGTAACTGAATTCGTCATATGTGATTTGACACAGTCTCACAGTGTAGAGGAAGTTGAATGGATCTCGCGGTGGTTCGAGCCTTGTCATCGGAGGATGAGATTTCAGAGAAGGGACGAAATGGAGGGAAGAGGAATTTGAGTGGATCTTGCGATGGTTCGAGCCTTGTCATCGGAGAATGAGATTTCAGAGAAGGGACGAAATGGAGGAACACAGTTTAGGCTCTGAATTTAAATTGTCACAAAGCAGGATTCAATGAAGCTTTGTGAATTTTTTAAAATTTATATCAATTAGTTTTTGTTTACTGGGTCGTACCTAAAATTTGAAAATTTTTATTTTTTCTTAATTTTAATTTTCCTTTGTCACTTTATACGAAAAATCAATATGTAAAAAGATTTTGCAAAAAAGAGAATTTTTAACTCTTGTTATTAACAAATTAAAAATTTCTATTACTTTTCAATTTAAAAAAAATTTATTGACTGATTTCAATGATTTAACCGATATTATTTTTGTCTTGAATGCAAATTTAAAATACAAATTTTTCTGTTTGAATACATTTTATTTTATAAATTTTATCCATGAAATTTTAAGTTGAAAAAAATTTGAATTATTCTTTAAACGTTTCTAATTTATATTCTGAAGTGAAAAGTAATACAAAATTTCAATAGTTAACAACAAGAGTTATAATTCAGAAATTCTTAATTTAATTCTAAAAATTTGGAAAATTATAAAAAATATAAATAAATCGAAAGTGCAAAAAGTCCTGTTTATTAAAGTTCACTTTTCTTAGAAAAAAAATTATTAAAACAATTCTTAGTAAAGTTTCTTTAAAATTTATTACATTTTTATAGGCTAAGCATTTTTCAAAGAAGAATTTTCTACTAAAAATATTTTACGACTATTCGGATCAAAAAATGCGGAAATTTCTTGTCTTTCAAGTCGACTATTCTCAGGAAAAAAGAAATATAATTATTAAAACAATTCATAGCAAAGCTTTTAAAAAAATTTATTACATTTTTATAGGCTAAGCATTTTTCCAACAAGATTTTTCTACTGAAAATATTTTACGACTATTTCGAGCAGAAAGTGCAGAAGTTGACTTTTCAAGTTGACTTTTCTCAGGAAAAAAAATTATGCAAATAATTCTTTGCAAAGCTTTTTAAAAATTTATTACATTTTTATAGGCGAAGTATTTTTCAAAGAAGATTTTTCTCCTGAAAATATTTTACGACTTTTCTGAGCAGAAAGTGTAGAAGTTCCTTGTCCTTCAAGTTGACTATTCTCAGGAAACAAGAAATATAATTATTAAAACAATTCTTTGCAAAGCTTTTAAAAAAATTATTACATTTTTATAGGATAAACATTTTTCCAACAAGATTTTTCTATTGAAAATATTTTACGACTATTCGGATCAGAAAATGCGGATGCTCCTTGTCCTTCAAGTTGACTAATATCAGAAAAAAAGAAATACAATTATTAAAACAATTCTTTGCAAAGCTATTTTGAAATTTATTAGATTTTTATATTTTTATAGGTTAAGTACTCTTCAAAGAGAATTTTTCTCCTAAAAATATTTTACGACTATTTCGAGCAGAAAGTGCAGAAGTTGACTTTTCTCAGGAAAAAAAATTATGGAAAAAAATTATGAAAATAATTCTTTGCAAAGCTTTTTAAAAATTTATTACATTTTTATAGGCGAAGTATTTTTCAAAGAAGATTTTTCTCCTGAAAATATTTTACGACTATTCTGAGCAGAAATTGTAGAAGTTCCTTGTGCTTCAAGTTGACTATTCTCAGAAAACAAGAAATATAATTATTAAAACAATTCTTTGCAAAGCTTTTAAAAAAAATTATTACATTTTTATAGGCTAAACATTTTTCCAACAAGATTTTTCTATTGAAAATATTTTACGACTATTCGGATCAGAAAATGCGGATGCTCCTTGTCCTTCAAGTTGACTAATATCAGAAAAAAAGAAATACAATTGAGGGCGTGGATCGGATAACTGCCCGTAGCGCATGGCCGAAAGGGACTATACCAGTCAGACAGCAGTGAGAGGCCTAGAGGCGCTCACTGTTGTCTGACTGTTATAGTCCCTTTCGGCCATGCGCTACAGGCAGTTATCCGATCCACGCCCTCAATTATTAAAACAATTCTTTGCAAAGCTATTTTGAAATTTATTAGATTTTTATATTTTTATAGGTTAAGTACTCTTCAAAGAGAATTTTTCTCCTAAAAATATTTTACGACTATTCCAAGCAGAAAGTGCAGAAGTTCCTTTTCCTTTAAGTTGACTTTCCTCAGGAATAAAAATTATGAAAATAATTCTTTGCAAAGCCTTTTTAACATTTATTACATTTTTATAGGCGAAGTATTTTTCAAAGAAGACTTTTCTCCTGAAAATATTTATTGATTATTCCGCGCAGAATGTGCAGAAGTTCCTTGTCCTTCAAGTTGACTTTTCTCAGAAAAACGAAATATAATTATTATTAAAACAATTTTTTGCAAAGCTATTTTTAAATTTATTAGATTTTTATAGACTAAGTACTCTTCAAAGAAAATTTTTTTCCTGAAAATATTTTACGACTATTCCGAGCAGAAAAGTTTAGTAGGATTTCACTAATTAAAAGTCACTTATTTCACTAAATGAATTAGTAAAACTGTTTTATCGACTATTAATAAAACAGTACTACTAATTGTTAGTAAAATTCTACTAATCAATTAGTAATTGATCAATTAGTAATTTGTTTATATTTTCTCTCATTTATTCATTTATTCATAAATTTATTTATTTATCCACATAGTCCCGTCATAAACTATGCACCATTATATCTCGTTTTTATTTACAATTCATTTATACACCCAATCATCGTTGCTGATAGTCAGTTTAACATATCGTTGAAAAATTCAGTCATTTATTCATCAATTTAACCAATCATACATTCTTCGACTGATCCATTCAATCATTGAAAATTACAACTATTCCTTACTTATCAAATAATCTATTCATTCAATCATCCATTCGTCTAATTATACATTTAACAGTCGTTCTCTCATCACTTTATCCAATCATTTATTCGTCCAGAGATTCATTTAACCATTCATCAGAACATCCAGACACTGATTCATCCATTCAACGAGTCGTCAATACATTCAATAATTGGCTTATTATTTTATTTACTCATCAAGCCACTTTGTCATATATTATTAATTTATTTAGTTTTCCATTCATTTTAACCATTTTTTATTTCTTTTTAATTCAATTTTTCGGATTAAAAAATTTTGTTTTTTAATGTGATGCTTATTATATAAATATATAATTTAAAACAATTATTTTTACAGTATATATTCTAGGAAAGAAAGAAAGTGAAGAACAACGGACAAGAGATAACTTAATCTCGATCATCAGAGCCATGTGTGGAACACTGCGCCATAAAAAAATTAGAAAATACCTAAACAAGTTGATGAAGTTCAGTAAAATGTTAATAGTTTATCTTGTTATTATTTAAAATAAATAATCCAAAATTAAATAATGATACTTTTAATAAAAATTATCTTATAGAAATATCCAATATTATAGAATTATACTGTAATATAATTTAAAATATTTTAAACATTTAATATTGTAAATATAATATTTGATAAATAAAAATATGAATATAAGTAACACTTGAAAATATGAACACTTAAATTTTAAAAATTACACTAACAGAATAAAAAAATAAGATTAATCATGATTTATAGTTTTATGAACTAGTTGACGTTTTTAATAAGGTATAATAATTTACAAATTTTGTGTTTTATTCCCACCTTTTTTTTAAAAACCCCTTAGTATCAAAATATTAATGTGACCAAATCACTCCTGTTTCGTCTACAATCAACAGAAATGCAAATTTTATTTATAAAAAATTACATTTCAATTATTAAAATTAAGATCCCAAATGTCCAGAATATAGGCCTTAGTTATGGGACACTCATGACATTTTGCTCGTTTTTGCTGATATCTATGGACAGGTTATATTTATATCGACAAGTCTTGTATCATTCGAAAGAGGATCCAAAATTATTATTAATTTTATACAAATCTTTTTTTCTGCCACAACGTAAAACTGTCACATTTGGAAACACTACATTTATTTCACAGGTTTACAAATTAAAAACTTTTTTTTGCCAATCGAACAAAACAATTTTTTTTCGAATAGTAGGTGTTTTTTAAGTAAGAAAATCATAGTTTTAATTTTTTTCCCTCGTGCAGTTTTTCTGTAGCTTCAAATTTTGCATTTTCGAGGTGCGACGTCACTTAAACTTACCTGTAGGAAAATTAGCTTGTCAAAATATAATAAATGAGGTATCATTGGAAAGGTTATTAAATTACCTTTCGATACATAGGTCACAGAATAAAGTTCAACAAAAAACGAGAGAGTTACAGTCGATTAAAGATGAAATTTCATGACAATTTTGATGATTTTTAGACATTTGAGTAACTTCTACTATTTTTTTCTACATCAAACAGGAAAGAATGTTTAGGTTTTAATTTTTTTATTGATAGACTATATCATTACACAAATTTTGAGCCCTTGTGGACCTCGATTGGATTAAAAATGACAATTCTACACTAAATTTAGTGAACGAAACTACATTCTTCATTTTTAGTATCCCTTAAACATTTGCAGCAAAAATTGAAGTAATAAAATTTAGTTAAGCTCTAAAGTTAGTAAAATCACTAATAAAGGATTTCTGAAATCGTAGATTTCGAATCCAATGTTAGTTTTCTAAATTTCAAAATGGCGGATCCAATATGGCGTCACGTTTTTAAAAATCGATTAAATTCGTCTTAAATTCGTTACTCGGGGGTTTTCGGGGTCGCTGATTACGAATCTGATGTCAGATTTTAAAAATTAAAAATGGCGGATCCAATAGGTGCAAATTCGATGGATTTTAAAAAACTCGTTCACCATTATGAATCCATCCTTTTCAATTTTCGAAATCCGACATCAGATTCGTAATCAGCGACCCCGAAAACCCCCGAGTAACGAATTTAAGACGAATTTAATCGATTTTTAAAAACTTGTCCGCCATATTGGATCCGCCATTTTGAAATTTAGAAAACTAACATTGGATTCGAAATCTACGATTTCAGAAATCCTTTATTAGTGATTTTAGTAACTTTAGCACTTAACCAAATTTTATTACTTCAATTTTTGCTGCAAATGTTTAAGGGATACTAAAAATGAAGAATGTAGTTTCGTGCACTAAATTTAGTGTAGAATTGTCATTTTTAATCCAATCGAGGTCCACAAGGGCTCAAAATTTGTGTAATGATATAGTCCATCAATAAAAAAATTAAAACCTAAACATTCTTTCCTGTTTGATGTAGAAAAAAATAGTAGAAGTTACTCAAATGTCTAAAAATCATCAAAATTGTCATGAAATTTCATCTTTAATCGACTGTAACTCTCTCGTTTTTTGTTGAATTTTATTCTGTGACCTATGGATCGAAAGGTAATTTAATAACCTTTCCAATGATACCTCATTTATTATATTTTGACAAGCTAATTTTTCTACAGGTAAGTTTAAGTGGCGTCGCACCTCGAAAATGCAAAATTTGAAGCTACAGAAAAACTGCACGAGGGAAAAAAATTAAAACTATGATTTTCTTACTCAAAAAACACCTACTATTCGAAAAAAAATTGTTTTGTTCGATTGACAATTTCACTGTAAACCAGTGTTTTTTCAGTTGATTATTGTTATCTTCTGCTGCGGATTCATTTGTAAAATATTTTTTTTGATCAATGGATAAATGTTGAAAAAATATTTAAAAAGATTGTATTTCACGATATTAAAAAATAAATTTTACCAAAAACTATACCAAAAAGTTTTTATTGTCAAAGGACACAATTATAACAATTTAAATGAAATGACCTATATATACACAATCATCCAATCATTGATTTTCGTTACTCTAAGTAAAATTTGTTTAAGTTTAAAAGTATTAAGTTTATTTAAATAAATTCTTGGTTACCTTTATTAAATAAATATTTCTCATTTTATATTAAAAATGTAAACTGAATATCACTGCATTTATTTGGTTAGTTTAATGAACATTTTTTTAAAGAGAATGTTTTTGGGTTAGTCATTATTAAACAATATAATTAAATTAGTGTTAAACTTACGGCTTAAATATGAAAAAATATGCCTGTCCATATTTCGTTTTTAATGAAAATTGCCTCTTATTATTAAAAAAATTGTTTGAAATGTTTCTAAAAAGGAAAAATCTGTACTATAAAGTGTTTCTGTAATATTTTCTTTTTTTTGATAAAAAATTGGTAAATAATTTTTAAACTTGAAAAGGGATCTAAATAAAGAATTCACTTAGATCCTTCTTCCACGATGCAAACTTTTTCTATTGCTTCCTCATAAAAGAAGGATTGTATTAGCAAAATTTTCGATTGTGATTTTTTGACATATTTATAAACTTTTTTTCATTATACCTAATCTTTTAGTACTTAATGCACATATGGGCATTGCCCGTATAAATGTTATAAATAAATAAAAAAAAAATGTTGATGTAATTTTATCTGTGAAGTCCAAAAATTAACTAAATTTCCCAGACACACAGTAATTCGACTAAATTTTGTGGAATAATTATTGTTGAAAATGTTGATAAGCAATATAGTAATTAATGCAAGTAACTGAAAATAAAACTAATATTATTTCACTAACTTTGAACTTGATTTTCCCATAGAACTCTATTGAACTCCCTTAACTTTCAGTAATTCCAAATAAAATTTTCTTGAATTTAAATCACAAATTTTTAATTATTGTGGTAAATGTCGTTAATCAGTATAATAATTAATGCAAATAATTTAGTAATTCTAAATAAATTTTCCTTAATTTAGATGACAATTATTATAAATAATGCAAGTTTTTTGATTATCTCATAAACTATGAAATTATTTTCTGACAATGATTTCTTTTTAAATAAGTTAATACTTTAAAAAATATTCTAAAATTATTACTTAAAAACTACCTAATAATTACTTAAATACTAGGAAAATTTTTGTATTTAAAACAAAATTTATGTAAAAAATCAAAATATTAAAAAAAACAACGTCAGCTTCACGTTAAATGTCTCAATATTAATCTGACAGTTGACCGACGTACGTTTTATTAATTAATAAACAGAAATGTTTTATTTAATACTATTTACAATAGATAAAAAAATAAGTATAGTGAAGGAGAATCAAATAAAAAGTTTCAAAAATGACAACATAGTTGCTGTGAAATGGGGAAGAAAAGTATTTGACGCGAAAGTAATTGCCGAACATGGTAAATATGATTATGTATAGCTTTTTATTTATGAATTTTTAATAAACATTCAATATTTATACATAAATGTATATTTAAAACTGTTTTTATTATATATTATATAAAATTTTATAAATTTGGATTTAAAGACTAAAATAATTTATCAATATTAGAATCTGAAGAATGGTTAAATAAATTGACAGTGAGTTCGGAAGGAGTTATCTTAGGACAATGTTCAGAACCCAGAGAAACTGGTGAATTTTAATTTTTGTATGCAATTCATATTTACAATTAATTGGTATATGAATATTTAATTTTTCAATGACAAATTTATTTTTTTCTACGATGTTAATACGCTTCATCAATTCTATTTGAATATTATTTTATCATCCTGTCATTTCAGAAAATTTCAGTAGATTTATTTATTTACTTTTTATTTGTAATTGTTACACTATTTATATATATGTATATTTTTTTTATTTCATATTTATGTATTATTATTTATAATTATTTATATTATTATCATAGACAGACATAGACAGAATGAGGAAACAGAGTCGTTAGTGGATAATTTGAAAAACGTTTCTTTGGAAAATCCACCTACCCTTATTCGCGAAATTGAGGTCGATGCTGTTAACAAAGTGGACATTGGAAGCGGCATTTACATAACGAAACTGGAAGATGTCAATTTAAGAAAATTTATTGATAGGCCAAAGAAAATGACCACGACACTTCTGACGTACATTTTTGGAAAGGACAAGCTAAAGAATATGTCGCGAACAGGGACGGGTGAACATGAATCCATTCCAGTAAACGTTTTGGACGCTGTTGAAAGTAATTAATAATTTTAAATCATAATTGTCATTTTTTAAAATATTTTAAATGTGTCGTATTTATTGAAGGGGTTATATGACTCTCTGACTATTTTAACCTTCGCGCTACCAACGAATTTTTTTATACGCGGACTCCGATGCGGTCACCCGGGGTGACCAAAAGTTTTTTATTTTATGTTCTAAAAACGATTAAAATTCATCAGTTTCTTCATAGAATTTAGTGTTAATACAAACAATGTATTTTAATAATTTTTTATGCATATTGCAGATAAAAATTGACTTAAAATAGCGAATTAAGTCGAGCAGATTTTTAACGTTATTCATTGTGTGGTCACCCCGGGTGACCGCTCCAAAGCGCGAAGGTTAAGAGAATGCAAAAAACTATTATTTGTAATGTTTACTTTTCTAATATATTTATTCTACTACATTGTATTTCTATTGCAGAATTTGTATTCGATAGATCCACTGAAAAATTATCTACATTTGAATTTAACAAATGCATTACAAAATTTTGCAATAATTTAAGATAAAATAAAAATTTAAGAGCTTCTTTTTCGTTTTATATTGCGCAAATTTGTATAAATTTTAATTATGGTTTAATAAAATAGTTATTCAGAGTAAAAATTCTTTATAAAAAACATTTTAGATTTTTTCATAGATTAATTGAAAAGTCTATTGTAATCATTTCTACGTCTTCTTCTGCGTAAACGGATTTATATCTCATTGTTTCTTTCCTTATCTATGTTATTCTCATATGATCATCACTGTCCTTTTGTCGCTAATGAGTGTTTGCATATTTGAGAAGTGGCATCAAACGTTGAAACTAATAATTTCACATAATATGTCAAAATAAATTTTTGAAAATTGGTCAGAGTTGCATACATTTTGTTTTCTTATCGGTTTGCGCAGTCTCTGATTACAAATATGTCATAATTAATATTAATATTTACTTATGTTATAATATATTAATTTACTTTCTTAAATAAAAGATTTTTATTTAATACAATTATTTTATTGAGATTTTTTATCTATGCGGGATTATTAAAAATGAAACAATAATAGATATGAATTATTTTAATTTTTTTACAATAAAGTTATTATCTACGAACATGATTTTTTAAAATTTATGTTCTCCTTTTCGACTAGGTTTTAAAAACTTTACCTTTGTAAATCGAAAAAATTTGTTTGATTTTATAAATTTTGAAGTTTGAATGCTGTACAGTTGTCTTTTCCGTTGAAAAAAACACCTGCGACAAAGTTTAACCTCGAATGTTTTTCATTAAATTTTAATATTAAATATTTCTATTAATGCTTATAAAACTACATGATCATAATATAGAGTCAACTGTTTTTTTATGGTTTTAAATAAAAGTCTATAAAAATGGAGGATAAAAAACTGATTCAATTACTTGCAAGTGAAATCCAAAAATTAAAAATTATTTTTGATAAAAACTGTGACAATATTCCCCGTTATGGGAATAAAAAGCGACTTGTTAACGAAGTTTTCGAGAAAATCGCTAGTAATATTAAAGAAAAAGAAGAGTTATACTTTTGGTTAAGAGGTTAGTTGTATATTATTTACTACATATTACTTTTTTATTGTTATTCAAGTAATTAAAATAAAAATTAATTAATTAAAATATAATTTTATTATTAAAAATTAATAATTCAATGAGAATAAATAATAATTTAATTATTTTATTTTTTTATTTATTTATTTTTTATTTTTATTTTATAATAGTTATATTTATAAATTTAAATAAAATTCTGCAGAAAATCAATAAAAAGATTTTTGATTTCCAAAAGGAGAGAGAAATTTATTATAAAACATTTTTATAAAAATCATAGCACAATTACAAGTTTTCTACAAGTCTATATTTTCTTACTTACACTTGTATAGCTAGATAAGCTTAATACGGGTGTATAAACAAATAAATAAATATTTTCTTACTTAAACATAATTAATTATAAATTATTACTTTTCTCTATTTACAATTCAAATAAGAATTATTTATGAATAAATATGATTTAAGGTACAGTAGAAGAGCTGTGGCTAAAAATAAGAAATAATTACACTAAAATTTCAAGAAAGGCAATAAAATCAACTGATGATGCAGAATTCATACAATCATTTTCATTTCTTAAGAATCATATAGAAAGTAGAAAAAACAAAAGGGGTTTGTATGATTTTAATCTGTAATATAAATATTGAAAGTAAATATTAAAAACTGATATAAGAGAAGAAAATGGACAGTTTGTAGGTTACATTTTAATCTAGTTTTTTTCTTTGTACAGGTGAGGTGCTCGCAGTTGTCGACGATTGATTTGATAGCTTGATAGGTTTAAATAGGTTATCATTCAAAAGTTTTATTTAAAAATTGTCGATATTAAATTAATTAAATTAAATCTTATTTATCCAGAGAAAGCGAGTAACATTGGATATAGAAAAAATGTCAAAGATCAATTTGGTCTTTTTGTATTTTTATCTCTAGTATAAATTTTTTACTAATAAGTTAAATAAAAATTAATTGAATAATTAAAATTAATCTAAGAAAAAAATTAATAATTAATAAATTAATTGTTTTATCTATTGGACATGAAATATAGTAATACATTTTTTCTGTTGAATTCAAAAGTATTCGAAATAAAATTTGTAAAAAAAATTATTCTAATTTTTATTTAATATATTAAATCTTTAATTAAATTTCCAAAGTAGGAACTATGAAAAAAATATTTATTAAATTACTAAATTTAAAAATAAAATTAAACAAGTTGTAAACTTACTTCCTTACTTGAACATTTTACTTTATCTTTATGCGATTAGCAAAAAATTGTATTCCTAGTGAAGGAAACACCCGTGTGGAAGGGTTTCCCGAAATTTTGCGGAAGAGACTTCCGGAAATTGATTTTTTACGGAAATCATTTTTTTACAGAATTCTTCCGGAAATTTAACTTTTTTTACGGAAATCATCTGGAAATCTTCCGTAAATTAATTTTTTTACGGAAATCTTCTGGAAATTATTTGGAAATATTTCGGAAATTGATTTTTTTTACGGAAATCTTCTGTTAATTGATTTTTTTACGAAATTCTTCCGCAAATTGATTTTTTTAACGAAAATCATCTGGAAATTATCCGGAAATCTTTCTGAAATTAATTTTTTCACAGAATTCTTCCGGAAATTTATTTTTTTACGGAAATCATCCGGAAAATCATTTTCTCTTTACTAAAATCATTTCGGAAATCTTTCAAAAATTGATTTTTTTACGGAAATCTTCCGGAAATTATTTTTCTTTACCCAAATCACTTTGGAAACTTTCCGGAAATTGATTTTTTACGGAAATCACTTCAGAATTGAACTCCGCACAAAATGCACTTAAAAAATCTTCCAGTGAAATTTTCTGACACTTCGTGGGAAAGAAGTTTTAAGAATGCTAAACAAAATACTGAAGTCAAAACTGCCCTACTTAAGGTCAAAAATAGGACTAAGAGAGGTTAAAATCAATTTGTAAATTGCCATAAATTTAATAAATAAACAAAATCTGTTTGGAAATTTATTGTGACTATTTTAGTACTGAAGTCCGCTTGTTTACAATTCAATTTTTCGTAATTCAAATAATTTAAATTTAATTTATTATGTTCAGAAACATTAAATGTAAGTAAAATTTAATATATTTATTGGAGTTGTTCCATATTATATATTATTATTATATTATATTATTATATTATATACCAGGGGGGCTTCGCCCCCCTGCGCACTTCGCGCGTTAACCCCCTAACTGTTATTATATTTTTTTTAATTTTTCAAATCATGTTCTCTTAATATGACGGCATAGTAATGAGTTAGAGTAAATTATAACAGGATATATTAAAAAAGAGCACTAATGGAGCATTCTATTTTACGGACACGATTATAGTGTCAACTTTTTCAAGTTTGACACTTCTCATAGTAAATTTGATCATTCTTTTTTCTCAGTGTCAAAGGTATTATTTTGCCTCTTTTTACCTGCAGTTTTAAAACTACGTTAAATCTGATATAAATGTTGACGTAATGTAAAGGTCATTATTTAGCCGTTTATGATCAGTAAGTAAAAGAGAATGTCAAATTACCTAAAGATTTCGACGTAATGTAATAGACGCTTGTAGGCCTCATTTTTACCCGTAGGTCAAAACTGACCTAAAATTGACCTAAATTTGAGGGAAGACTGACTCAGAGGGGAATTTCTTGTCAATTTTTGACGTGTAGGTCAAAACAGAACTTAAAATTGAACAACCTCTTGAAGGATCCTAATTAATTTGCTTTTTTGATGTGTAGGTTAAGAAATATGTCAAATTTGACCTAAATTTTAAGGGAAGATCAGGTAAGAGGGAGTTTTCTCGGCAATTTTTGTCGATCAGATTGAGGACTTGGTTGAGGACTAGTTTTAGGATTAGATTGAGGACTTGTTCCAGGACATGTTTCACGATCAGATTTAGGACTTGTTTGAGGACTAGTTTTAGGATCAAATTTAGGACTTATTCAAGGACTAGTTTTAGGATCAGATTTAGGACTTGGTTGAGGACTAGTTTTAGGATCAGATATAGGACTTATTTAATGACTAGTTTTAGGATCAGATTGAGAACTTGTTCGAGGACTAGTTTTAGGATCAGATTTATGACTTGATTGAGGACTAGTTTTAGGATTAGATTTAGATCTTTTACGAGGACTAGTTTTATGATCAAATTTAGGACTTGTTTGAGGACTAGTTTTAGGATCAAATTTAGGACTTGTTTAAGGACTAGTATTAGATCAAATTTAGGACTTATTTAAGGACTAGTTTTAGGATCAGATTTAGGAGTTGCTTAAGGACTAGTTTTATGATCATTAGGATCAGATTAGGGACTTGGTTGAGGACTAGTTTTAGGATCAGATTGAGGACTTGTTCAAAGACTAGTTTTAGGATCAGATTGAGGACTTGGTTGAGGACTAGTTTTAGGATCAAATTTAGGACTTATTTAACGACTAGTTTTAGGATCAGATTGAGTACTTGGTTGAGGACTAGATTAGGATCATTCTTAGACTTAATTCAGGACTATTTTTAGGATCAGATTGAGGACTTGGTTGATGACTAGTTTTAGGATCAAATTTAGGACTTGTTCGAGCACTAGTTTTAGGATCAAATTTATGACTTGTTTAAGGACTAGTTTCAGAATCAAGTTTAGGACTTGTTCGAGCACTAGTTTTAGGATCAAATTTATGACTTGTTTAAGGACTAGTTTTAGAATCAAGTTTAGGACTTGTTTAAGGACTAGTTTTAGGATCAAATTTAGGACTTGTTTTAGGACTAGTTTTAGGATCAAATTTAGGACTTGTTTAAGGACTAGTATTAGGATCAAATTTAGGACTTATTTAAGGACTAGTTTTAGGATCAGATTGAGTACTTGGTTGAGGACTAGATTAGGATCATTCTTAGACTTAATTCAGGACTATTTTTAGGATCAGATTGAGGACTTGGTTGAGGACTAGTTTTAGGATCAAATTTAGGACTTATTTAAGGACTAGTTTTAGGATTAGATTGAGGACTTGTTCGAGGACTAGTTTCAGGTTCAGATTTAGGACTTGTTTGAGGACTAGTTTTAGGATCAAATTTAAGACTTTTTTAAGAACTAGTTTTAGGATCAAATTCAGGACTTGTGTGAGGACTAGTTTTAGGATCAAATTTAGGACTTGTTTGAGGACTAGTTTTAGGATCAAATTTAGGACTTGTTTAAGGACTAGTATTAGGATCAAATTTAGGACTTATTTAAGGACTAGTTTTAGGATCAGATTGAGTACTTGGTTGAGGACTAGATTAGGATCATTCTTAGACTTAATTCAGGACTATTTTTAGGATCAGATTGAGGACTTGGTTGAGGACTAGTTTTAGGATCAAATTTAGGACTTATTTAAGGACTAGTTTTAGGATCAGATTGAGTACTTGGTTGAGGACTAGATTAGGATCATTCTTAGACTTAATTCAGGACTATTTTTAGGATCAGATTGAGGACTTGGTTGAGGACTAGTTTTAGGATCAAATTTAGGACTTATTTAAGGACTAGTTTTAGGATTAGATTGAGGACTTGTTCGAGGACTAGTTTCAGGTTCAGATTTAGGACTTGTTTGAGGACTAGTTTTAGGATCAAATTTAAGACTTTTTTAAGAACTAGTTTTAGGATCAAATTCAGGACTTGTGTGAGGACTAGTTTTAGGATCAAATTTAGGACTTGTTTGAGGACTAGTTTTAGGATGAAATTTAGGACTTATTTAAGGACTAGTTTAAGGATCAGATTGAGTACTCGGTTGAGGACTAGTTTTAGGATCAAATTTAAGACTTATTTAAGGACTAGTTTTAGAATCAAGTTTAGGACTTGTTTAAGGACTAGTTTTAGAATCAAGTTTACGACTTATTTAAGGACTAGTTTTAGGATCAGATTGAGGACTTGTTCAAAGACTAGTTTTAGGAACAGATTGAGGACTTGGTTGAGGACTAGTTTTAGGATCAGATTTAGGACTTGTTTGAGGACTAGTTATAGAATCAGATTTAGGACTTGTTTGAGGACTAGTTTTAGGATCAAATTTAGGTCTGACTGATCTTTAGTAATATAATTTTTGAAGCGAATTAGTTAATATCAACTACTAGATGTATCAGTTAAACACAGATTAAAAACAGAGAAAGTTTTTACTGAATGATAAAATAAATAAATATATGGTTGACACAACCATGCAGTTTTTTCCATGCGAGTTAAAATAAGAATAGTGCCTTTTTTAAAACGTATGGCACTATTATGGGAATATTAGACGAACCTTCTACTGGAAAATTCAGAAAATATTTCTAGAATAAAATGTAACTTTCTATTAACTAATGGGTAAGACTCCGTCAGAAAAAAAGCGATTTGCAAGTGGTCTTCCGATTTCTTCGAAACCTTGGGAAATAGAAGTCTTATATGTATTAAATTTAACCCTAAAAGGATTTTGAAAAATTTTCAAAATGGCGGCCGCTACGCCATATTGAAAATGAGTGTTGCGTTTTTTTCAAAAATTAATAACTCTGAAACTTTTTGATCGATTTTAATAAAATTTACAGGCGATATAGTTAAAAATACGTAGTTTAATTTGATATTATGAACAAAAAAAAATTTCCAAAATTTGTCAAAAAAAAAGTCAAAAAAATTTTTTGAATTAATTTTTAGTTCAGTTGGCCTAATTTTTGAATTTTCTAATAAGTAAATATCGATTCCTTGTAATTTCACCTTTCATTTCATAAAAAAAAATTTATGGAGACTCTAATAGTTCTCGAGATATTGCGACTTTAGTGGGAGCGCGCACCGCGGAATTAAACTCCGTAGCGAGGCGGAATATGAAGCGAGCGTACAAACGTGCACAATAGGGTGTCCGTAACAATGCGACTTTCGAATTTTGTTTACGCCACCCCCCAGTTTAGTTCCAATAAAATAAAAAAAAATTTCCCAAAATTTGAAGCCGATTGATTAATATTAACACGTGCCAGAGATCCATCGATATTTCCCATTAAAAATACATAGGAAAAATGCACTTTTTAAAAAAAATTTATAACTTTTTTAATTTTCATGCAAAAAATTCTCCAGGTCACATTTGCCTTCATTTTTAGCTGCACTATAAGATAGCACTTTGCCAAAAATTTAATTTTGAAAAAATTTTAAAATGGCGGATGATTAAAGTGGGTCATAAAAATGCACCACAATATATCCAAGGTTTTAACACATAAGTGTTGTCAAAAATTCAAAAAAATTACTTACTCGGGGCTATTTTCGATCGTTCATCATGAATCTGATATCAGAAATTAATTTTTCCAAATTTTCGATCCAATATGGCGGGTTCAAAATTTTGATTTTCTACATTTTTAAAGTAAAAATTCTAAAACAACGTCAAGGGCGATTTTTGAAAGCGCTATTTACACTCAGAGAAAAAGTTTATTTCACTTAACCAAACTGTTTAATTAACCTATTTTATTTGTCACGATAAAACAATTTTGTTGATTTAAATAAAAATTTGGTTTATTTTAATAATTATACGTAAAATTTGTTTGGTTATTGGAAAGAAATTTTTTATTTGAAGTTGTTTGTTTCATTTAACCAAATTCGTGTTTTGAATAGAGAATATTGTTTAGTTAAATACAGTTTGTTCGACACAACACACAAATTTGTTTGATTCAACCAAATCATTTTATTTGAGTCAAACAAACATATTTGCTTGTCTCAAAAAGTACATGTGTGAATTTAAAAATGGCGATCTCACTTGTCTACAGTCCGCGTTCGCGGCAAATTTATTTGTTAAATCGGTAAATCAAAGAAAAAAAATTATAAGTGTCGGTTAAATAAATATTAAATACATTGTGTTCATTGACTTACTGCATATTTAATTTGTACCAGTGAGAAGAATATTTACAAAAAGGTTTTGTGAAGTTTTCAGTTTGTTGTTTCGAATAAACTTTTTTCTGAGTGCACGTATAAAAATCATAATTATAATATGTTTAATGTAATATTTCAAATGTTTTTTTATAATTAAGTAATTTTGTTTATATGAAGAAATACATATATAATATTTGACTTAATTGTTATTTATTTTCCTCTAATAATGTTTGAGTTTCCTAATTTAATATTTTCTAGTATACATATTATTGGTTAATTTATAATTTATTATATGTATAATTTTAAAATATCAATAATTATATAATAAATTATAAATTAACCAATAATACGTACTAGAAAATATTAAATTAGGAAATTCAAATATTATTAGAGGAAAATAAATAACAAAATTAAGTAAAAAAAAATATTTATTTAAATGAACCAAATACGTTTACTAAAACTATTTATTTGAATCAAACAAATCTTTTCTCTTGAAATAAACAAATTTTTTAGTTATATTAAATAAAATTTTTTGGTTAAGTGTAATAAGCATTTGGTTAATACAAATAAACGTATTGGAAGAAATTTTTTGGTTGAATCAAACAAACGTTTGGTTGACTGTATAGCAATGCATTTATTTGGTTGATTCAACCAAAATTTGGTTGATTCAACCAAAATTTGGTTGATTCGAACAAATTTTTTTCTGAGTGTACGAATCTAATGTTAAAATTTTATTTTTCAAATTATTCGATCCACTATGACGGATTCAAAATTATGATTTTCTACATTTTTAAGTAAATAGTCTAAATATTAATTTATAGATTAATATTTACAAAAAATAATTATTGGGATGTTTTAGAAACTCTTTTATAGAAATTTAACTTTTTATACCTCTGCTCTTAAAAATCGATTATTAAAGGAATATTTAAAAAAAAAATTTGAATCCGCCATGCCATATTAGATTCGGTAATTTAAAAAATAAATTTTTAACATTAGATTCGTAAATAGCGCTTCCAAATATCGCCCTTGACGTTGTTTTAGAATATGTGACGCGACACGAGAAAAGGGACCTATCGCCGCAAAAGAGAATTTTACAGGGAGAGCGTTTAAAGCGACGCCATGCGCAGAAAACCCGTGTATTTACGCGTACATGCTTAACTTTCGGGCTTTATATTATTAACACTATTTAAGTTTTTCAACTTTTGATTTTTTCACGTGAAAGAGCAAAGAATAATCTGTCGAATAGCACCATAATCTCAAAATCGATTTTTTTAACGATAGGTCCCTTTTCTCGTGTCGCGACACATATTTACTTCGAAAATGTAGAAAATTAAAATTTTGAACCTGCCATATTGGATCCAAAATTTTGAAAATTAATTGTTACGGACACCCTATTGTGCACGTTTGTACGCTCGCTTCATATTCCGCCTCGCTACGGAGTTTAATTCCGCGGTACGCGCTCTAACTAAAATCGCAATATCTCGAGAACTATTAGAGTCTCCATAAATTTTTTTTTATGAAATGAAAGGTGAAATTACAAGGAATCGATATTTACTTATTAGAAAATTCAAAAATTAGGCCAACTGAACTAAAAATTAATTCAAAAAATTTTTTTGACTTTTTTTTTGACAAATTTTGGAAATTTTTTTTTGTTCATAATATCAAATTAAACTACGTATTTTTAACTATATCGCCTGTAAATTTTATTAAAATCGATCAAAAAGTTTCAGAGTTATTAATTTTTGAAAAAAACGCAACACTCATTTTCAATATGGCGTAGCGGCCGCCATTTTGAAAATTTTTCAAAATCCTTTTAGGGTTAAATTTAATTCATATAAGACTTCTATTTCCCAAGGTTTCGAAGAAATCGGAAGACCACTTGCAAATCGCTTTTTTTCTGACGGAGTCTTACCCTAATAAATTTATTATTTATATACAAAGAACAAGAATAATAATATTTTCAATTAAAATAACAAACAAAACTAAAAAAACTAATAATAAAATAAATATTCACTTAAAATTTTTTCCATTTATTGTAACGGTCTCTCTGATCCGAAAGTAATTCTACTGATGTTTTTCTCTTCTTTATTGTTTTTACAGCTTCTATTTCTATTTCTGAAATGTGCGACCAAAAACTTTGAAATTTTTACTTTCTCATAAATGTTAATTTTCATTTACAATTTTATATCAAAAATGATTTTAGATGTTTTTATAATTTTAACTAACAATTTTATTTTTGATTACATTTTATATTTTGATAATTTAGTTTACTTAGCTTTATTAGTTACTTAGTTAATTAGTCCGTATTGTTACTCAATGAATTAGTTACTTAATTTACTCAGTTATTTACTCAGTTCAGTTAGTTAGTTTAATCTATTTAGTTAGTTAGTTAGTTAGTTATAGATAGTTAGTAAAATTTTATTTTGTCGTAAATGGCATAAACATGGATTATTTTTATCTTTTAAAATAAAAGTAATAATAATAATACATAAGTATATTATACTAAAAATTATTTAGCAATTCACTTTCGCCACGGTTAGGAAAAATATTGCTAACTCTTGTTAACAATTGAGGCTCCCAATTCAAGAACCTGTCGGAATATCGGATGGCACACTTTAATACCAGTCGGGTAGCAGTGACAGGCCCAAAGGCGTGTGCCGTCTGAGCGTCTGACTGGTTCTTTTGCCATTATTTTTTTATTGACTCCATATTTCGAATAAAAAATTTTTTTGTTTAAAGATATTAAATTTTAATAATAAACCGTCACATAAACTTTTTCGATTTTTCAAGATATCAGGTATTATAATGAAATAAAAATTTCTCTTATTCTTAAAGATATTGCAAATAAAAATAATTATAACGAATAATTTAAATAGTTTTAACCATTGCTAATATGTTGAATTTCAACATTTTTTATTTCTTCACTTAAGTTTTCAAATTCATTATTTTCATAGGAACTTGATGATTGTGGGGAATAAGGCGCATCATCATAATGGTAATTTGATGGTTGTGGAGAATTAGGAGCGTCATCTTGATGAGAATTTGATGGTTGTGGAGAAGAAGGAGAATGAGAAGTACTTGCGACTAATATTATAAAGAAATATTATTAACAAATTATTATTATAACTTACGTAGTAATAATAGTTTATCACAGGAATGTTATAGAAAAAGATTATAAAATTATTTTTATATGAAATTTTGTAATTTTTCATTTTAATATTGCAGTAATATCACCGATCCATTACAGTAACGTTACAGTAATATTACCATGAAATGATTATACGCACTTGTATCATAAATAACTATTTTCTGTGTAGAAAAAGCGAAATTTTTACAATTTTTATCTCTATTATCACTAAAATCAGTCAGAGAAGCAGGCGCAATGCGCCTACATCATAAGGTTTCGTGGCCTGAAATGAAAAAAAAAATAAAAAAAACAAAAAAAATACCATTAACATAGCAACGGTTGAATTAAGACTTAACACATAAGATATAAGAACTTTTTATACCGAAGTCTCGCTATAAGACTTTAAACTTAATACATAAGACTTAAAACGTAAAAACTACGAACGGACATCGAAGTCTCGCTATAAGGGTTTTGGCCCTTAGCCACGAAACCCTAAAATTAAAAAAAAAGTTTTCTATGCTGAGCATCGATGCCAACTTCAGGAAGCTCAAAATCATACTAAGAAAAATTTTGTCTTTTTAGATTAGTTAAAATATAATAAATAATCTCATCTTTGTTTAAAAAATTTGATTAAATAGATATAAAAGACCAAGGCAAAAATTGACAACTGGTGCAGTGCTGGCTGCCATGGTTGAATCAGTACTGGCATTTGACCGAAATGATAACGCTTTTCCGTACTGGTTTAATGTTACTGGCGCAGTACTTGTTCAGTACTGGTAAATTTTAAATTTAATACAGATTCTACTAATTATACTAATGCAGTACTGGTAAATTTTAAATATAATACTGATTCTATTGATTATACTTGTGCACTTGCACTCAAAGTAATTAACTTTAATAAGAAAATGATACCTTTTTTGTCATAATTATTCAAAATATTAACTAACTGTAATTAGTAACTCATCTGTTGCTGCAAATTAGTCAAATTTTGCAAAATAATTCATAATAAGATTTGTTTTAATAATATATATGTAAATTTAACTGATCTGCAGTAAAAAGTTGTGCACTAATTGAAATAAGTCAACATTTTTACTAATTCAGATTTGAAACATATGCATGTGTTCGATTTAAATAAATTCTTTTAATCATCTAATAAAATAGTAGCAAATGTTACGCGCGTAATGTGCTTTTCCGTTTATTATTATTATGCAAATCACAAAACTTTTTAATTTCAAATATGAACTTATGAATAATTTCAAATTCAAACTTTTAAAAAATTCAATTATTAACTAATTTACTAATTTATTATTTTTGTTTATTATTTCAAAAATTTTTAATAAAATTCCTCGCGCAAGAATTAAATTATTCTCCTTAATAGTAATATTCTTTGTAAGAATTATTATTACTTAGATAAATAATAAAACTTATTGCAGAATTTCAATTACTTTTTTAAATAATAAAATCTTTGCAAAAATTTAATTATTTTCTAAAATTTTATAAAAGAATTACAGAAATTTAATTGAAGCCAATACTGAATCAGTACTGGTAAGCCAATTGCTGGCATGCCAGTACTGGTGCAATACTGTGCCTGTTGTGAATACTGGAATTTGACAGAAATTTTTTCTTGGGGGGGAGTCATTATGTAATACCTTTCTGATTTAGTAAAATTCAGAAAATTCTATACTAATTTAATTTTTATTATGTATTAGCCTCTTGTTGAAAATCCGAGACAAGACTAATATAAGTCTCGATCTCATCTTGAATTTTTTTCTGTCGTCTCGGTCTCGATATTGAAATTCAAGACGAGATCGAGACTTTTCTCGTCTCGTGTGCAGTCCTAGTAATTATGACTGTAGAATGTATGGGGAAGAATATAGAAATAAAAACAATATTACATTTAATAATCATAATATTTCAGTGGGGTGTTTTAGGAATCTTAAATTAATATTAAAATGTCAGCAATTAAAATACGATTAAATCTTATGTTTGGTAAAAAAAAGAAGAAAAGATGGCAAATTTTTTTTAATTTTTAAGTTTTGGAATATTCTCTCAACATCAATCTGGAATATTATTATCGTTATATAAGTATTAACCGTGTGAAAATCTGCCCATGTTGGCCCAGGTAAAAAATGGGGCCCAGCTAGCTTCCACCTGGGCTTTCCAGTTTTTTAAAAATATTAACACAATAATAAAAAAAAGAGTAAAAATTTAATATAACTAATGATAATAACTTATTTTACAATTAATTTGTATTAATAATAATCATTATTTGTTTAATCAATTTATTATTGTTAACTCTACTAACTTTTATTGTAGTACACTAACAGAGACACTTAGTTTTTTCAAAATTCTGAAATTTATCCTGCTAAATTTATAAATTTAATTAATAACTGATCAAGGCATAACTGTTTTTTATACGTTTGGACAATTTTTATAGAATTATTTAAACAAATAATTGTTAATTAATAACTCTTGAAACAAACTATCTAGAAACATGCAGTTTTCTTTCTAATTTTGCAATTAACTAATGCGAACTACATGAAATAAAGATAATTTATGGTTTCAACAATTCAGAAAATGTTTAAACAAATATTTGTTGTTATTTACTAACTTTTAACACAAAGCACCTAGAAACTTGCAGTTTTTTCTAATTTTGTAATTCACTAATCTATGTAGTAAAACATGCAGAAATTTTATGATTTTAACAATTCATCAAATGTTTAAACTAATAATTGTTGCTATTTACTAACTTCTGACACATAGCATCTGGAAAGATGCAGTTTTTTTCTTACTTTGCAATTAGTTAATCATAGCAGTTGTAATAATTGCAAAATTAAAAAAAGTCTAGGTTTCTAGTTTGTTTGTGTCATAAATTAATAGATAATAAAAATTATTTGCGAAAACTATTTCTGAATTGTTTAAATCATATGATATTCTTATTTATACTTTTTACATTAGTTAATTGCAAACTTAAAAAGAAGCTGCATGTTTCTAGGTGCTTTGTGTCAGAAATTATCAAATAACTATACAAACATTTGTTTAAACAATTTCTGAATTGCATTAGTTTGTATTACTTAATTGCAAAATTAGACAAATACTGCATGTTTCTAGGTAGTTTGTGTCAAAAAATGTTAGTTAACGTGAAAATAATTAATCTTTTGCAGTTTGAAGCCAATTTCCTTATAGATTACACTCCAAAAAAACAGTCTTTACCAGAGCATAAAATTTAACAATTATTTTGACTTAAATAAAACTATTTCCAAAATTCCATAGAAAATTTAAAAGAAAATTTATTTTATAAATCGTCACTTGAGAATAACCAATCTTTTGCAGTTTAAAGCAAATTTCCTTTTAAATTACATTCCAAAAAAACAGTTTTCACAAATCTAAGCATAAAATTTGACAATTTCTTTGACTTAAATGAAACTTTTTCCAAAATTCCATAGAAAATTAAAAAGAAAATTTATTTTAATAAACTTTACGTGAAAATAATTAATCTTTTGTAGTTTAAAGCCAATTAACATTTAGATTACACTCCAAAAAAACAGTTTTCACCAATCTAAGCATAAAATTTAACAATTTCTTTGACTTAAATGGAACTTTTTCCAAAATTTCATAGAAAATTAAAAAGAAAAATTATTTTATAAATCGTCACTTGAGAATAATCAATCTTTTGCAGTTTAAAGACATTTTCCTTTTAGATTACACTCCGAAAAAAAAGTTTTTAACGATCCGAGAATAAAATTTAACAATTTCTTCGACTTAAATGAAACTTTTTCCAAAATTTCATAGAAAATAAAAAAGAAAAATTATTTTATGAATAGTCACTTGAGAATAATCAACCTTTTGCAGTTTGAAGCCAATTTCCCTTAAGATTACACTCCAAAAACAGTTTTCACCAATCTAAGCTTAAAATTTATCAATTTCTTTGACTTAAATGATACTTTTTCCAAAATTCCATAGAAAATTGAAAAAAATATATTTTATGAATCTTAACGTGAAAATAATAAATCTTTTGCAGTTAAAAGCCAATTTTCTTCTAAATTATACTTCAAAAAACAGATTTTAACAATCCGAGCATAAGATTTTAAAATTTGCTGGACTTAAATGAAACTTTTTCCAAAATTCTATAGAAAATGGAAAAGAAATTTTTTTTTATAAATCGTCACTTGAGAATAATCAAACTTTTGCATTTAAAGTTTGCATTTACTTTTTTTTGTTGTAAAGAAAATTTTTTCAAAGTCTCCAAGAGTCATATAATTACAGAAAAAAACATTCTTAAATATGTATACTTTAAGAAAATGCAAAAAAACAAAAAAAATTGATTTTTCGAAAGTTACAACTGGCGTACCCCCTTTAAATCAATTAAATCAATTTAAATAATTTAAAGAATTTTTAAATGATAATTATTAATTGGTAAATTAATTTAAAAAATTAGTGATAATTATTTAAATAATTTGTAATTAATAAATGAATAATTATTACTATAACCAACAATTTAATTTAGTATTTTGTAAAAGAATAAAAAAAAATTTTGATCGACCGAGAGTTGAACGCAGACTTTCAAATCACAAGTCTTAAAGCATTACCAGTGTACGATTTCAGAAGATATTGGCCGTTTTCCCCATTTATTATTTACGGAAATTTGTTTTGACAGGCTAAAAAAATGATCCTGAAATCAATCAGAGGATTGATTTGAGGATCAGTTTTTTCATCTACTTGAAGACTAAAATTAAATTAGTATTAAAATTAATTAATTTCTTCGCTAAATGATTTTAAACAGAAAAAATGTTTTTAAATAAAAAAACAATTCTTAATGCTAGATAATGCCACGAGGGGCAGCTGCTGACAGTAGTTTTCAGATAGTGTTTTTGGAATTATGAAAGAAGTAATAGGATTTCTTTTTAGAGGGTTTATTAAATACACATTGAAGTGCAAAATTTTTTTTAATTTAAATTTTACTACAAAATGGTGGTGACCGATGCCATATTCAAATCGACAATTGTTGTATTACCAAACGGGAGGACTGTTTTCTTGAAAAGTATAAGACCTTTTACAAAAGTTAAAAAATCCATACGTACTTCCAAAGGTTATAATATAAAGATTTTTAAACTTCTTGGTTTTCGTTCCAAGTGTTATACTTCTCAAGAAAACAATCCTCTCGTTTAAGTAATAAAAAATAGTCGATTTTAAATATGAAATTTACCGATGACATTTTTTTAAACACCGAATGTAGTGTTAATTTAACACACTCCAGTTTTTTTTAGAAACCAAATGTAGTATTAAAATCTCACTGAGTTGGTTAGAAATGTTGAGTTCTTTATGAAAATGCATAACTGCAGTCCACTAGGCCAAGAATTATGAGTGCGAAGGGGTGTACACACTTTTTTTACAAAATCGCAAAAAGTTTTGAATTTTTCATTGAAATCAATATAAACTTAAACTACAAAAATTTTTGGCATATTTTTCCTGAGATCTACGAGCATAAATAAATATATGTATACGAATTTTTAACTTTCTAGGTTAAAAACTGTGATTTCGAAAATTTAGTTATAGAATATTTAATAAGAAGTAAATTCGTTTATCCAGTAAATTCGTTTATCTGAGATACTTTGATTAAGTTCCTATACACTTCCTTTTTTATAAATATATAATTTTTTTATTTTAAGATAATTAAATTGAATTTAAAAATTCTATTATTAAAAAAATTTCACAATTTTTTAAAGCTTTAAAAAATGTAGGATTTTGCACATATTTAAATATTCATATAATTAATATCTATTATTAAAACTTGTAAAGGGTATTTTGCTTTGTTTCAACAATCATAATTTTGAAAAATTGTGGCTTAAAAATATTAATCATAGAACATTAAAAGATTTAAATTTTACTCTATTCTTATAAAAATGTAAAACTCTTTAAGTTATATGGTTAACTTTAAGAAAAAACTAATTTCCGGAAAATGTATGGAAAATTTCCGGAAACACTTCCACATGAGTAAGAACTGTTTTAACAATTGTATTGATTTTTTTCAAGAAAAGTGAACTTCAATAAACCGGACTTTTTGCATTTTCCATTATTAAAAAATGTTGTCACATATTTGTAAAATCTAGAGCTGTGCAAAATAATTCGAAACGAACTGTTCGAATGTTGAAAATTTAAAATACGAGTTGAATTAGTTAGAATATCGAAAAACTGACATTTCAGTGCCCCAAAGCCGAATAAAACTCGATTTTAATCGAATTTTGCACAGCTCTAGTTAAATCCTTATCGGGCGACAACACCGGTCGTACTGTTCCTATTGCAAATTAATCCCACTCCTACAAGAGCGTCAGCAACATCCATGAAGAAATCTTCTCGATAATCTTGCGGTTGTGGAACCAATGGCTGTTCATACCTTTAAGAAAATTATAGAAAATGAAAATATTTTCTTCTCGAGACGCTTGGCGACAATCGAAGCGAAACGTCGTTAACCGGGAAGATCAGATATTAGGAAAATTATTAAAGCAAATGAATTACAAAATAGTATTAAATTAAAATTTTGTTTTACTTTTTACCTACGTCAGAGTCACTAATGGCGGATTTATTGTTCTTTTCCCTTTGCTGCATGTTAATTTAAATTCCGATTCCATTTCGATTCTTCTCTGAAATTCCGTTCTCCAATGAAGGGCTCGAACCACCGCCAGATCCTCTCAATTTCCGCTACGCTCTGAGTCTGGTGGCAAATCACCAGTTGACACATTCGGTTCCGATTTGGTGCGGGGAAATGTTTCTCCATCAATGACTGCCATTCTCCTATGTTTAAAAAAAATGCAATCAATTAGATGAAATGCTTATGAAATTTAAAAATCTGACAGGATGAAGGTAAGATCCGATGAGAAACATTAAAAATTTAAACACTTGAGAAAAAATTATGAAAAGCTTACTTTGCAGAATAGACAATTCGCCATCATTTCGTTCCAATTGTTCTAGGGTACGTGCTTCGCCCAGGATTGAAAACCAAGGACAACGCATTTTTCGCATTTGACAACCTCGCGTGCCACGGATACGTAGTGCTTCATATCAAGTATGGAAATCGTCTACAACCCTTGGTAATTTATCGACTCCCTTAAATTAAAAATATATTTCTCTAAAGAAAGGAGTTTCTTTTCTTAAATAATATTGTGGAGAACACCTAAATTGAATGCATATTGGCGAAACAGGATACAAAGTATCAAACTATATCACGCCATTCTTGAGGAATTTTGCAAGTTTGCTAAAAGCTTGCTTGGCAACAGCAAAGTTTGGTGGGCCGTGTGCAACGGATTCTCCCACTTTACCGATTTTAGTCGATTTTCCAGGGTGTGACCGATTGTCCACGACAATTAATCGAGAAGTCTTAATGAGTATTTCCCGCAGAGCGGACGTTACCAATTTTTTATAATTTGTGATTTTTTCCCGCAAAAAGGCGGAGGTTTTGTATTTTATTTCCCCAATTTTAAGGGTTGATTTTATAAAATTTGAATTAATTGAGTTTAATTGATTGCTATTGTGAAAATATATAATATTGAGTGAAGTAATGATTATTTAAAGTTGATTATAGAAGATTATAATTGAAACAAAGTGATTTATTTGAAAATATAAAGATAAAAGGAAATATTAAAGAAGTTGTTCGAGATAAATAGAGTTAAAAGTGGGAAATATTTGAGAAAACGAAGAGGAATTTATTTAAAGGCCATTAAAAAGAAAAAGAATATAAGAGATAAAAAAAAAGAGAAGTAAAAGTGAACACGTGAATATTACTACAGGTGTAACTGGAAGACACAGAAATAAGAGACTTTTCTGTCTTAAAAAAAAGAGATATAAATTCTAATAAGTTATAATTGGTGAGTTAATTAAACAATTATTCTGTAATTACTTCTACACATTTACACACACATACACTTATGAGTTAATTTCTATAAATATCATTTTCTGTCTAAAACAGAAGTATATTCATAAATTATAATTCTTTCTATTGTTACAATTTTAAGTATTGGATTTTATGCTATGAAATGTAATTTCATAAAGGGTATTTTTTTAGACCTAATCATTATAAACTAAAAGGGGTAAACATTGTAATAATGATAAAATAATATCAATTGTAATAAATTAATAGTAATCTATTGAAAGGTATTGAATAAACAGACTCTTGTGACATCATATTACACATATTACTCAGTGTCTTCATTGAAATTCTACCTTTACTATTGCCACCTTTTCCTTTTCTTCTTTCAACTAAAAATACCGTCTAATCGGAGGCGTTGAACTGATAATGTACTTAAAAGGGGGATCCTAAATTTTTAATAACAGTATTTATTTAGAAATAAATTTAACATCCATTTTTCTTACTATAAAATACTGAGCGTTTTATTGATTTAAGACTATTAAAAATTCTTTTTAATACAGTTAAGTCCGAATTCGATTAAAATATAAAATCTTTTAAATTAATAATAATTAAATCATAAACAATCGAATTCAAACATAACAGCAATGATCAAAATTGTCCCCACATTGTTTTCTTTATACAATTTTCCTGTGATCAATTAATTCGGCCGCTTCATGAAACTTTTATACTGATGCTGAAAAATTTTCTGTTATTTAAATAAAAATAAAAAAGCATATTTTAATAAAATAAAAACAAATTCCAGCGTTCTACAATTTATTATTAAAAAATTATTATTTACAGATTAAATTTTACTACTTTTGAGGCAAAATTTTCGAATTTTAATTAAAGAAATTTTCTTCAAAAATAGTGAAAGCTAATTTAAAAATAGCAATTTCTAATAGAGCAATTTAATTAATTTAATTTAATTCTAATAGCAATTTCTATTTTTTTATCAAAAAATAGATTTTATTTAATTTTCCGTTTATCAAAAAAAATTTCTCAATGAAAAAGAGAAACATTATTGATTAGTGTAAAAAACGAGAAATTGATTCTTATTTAAAAAAAAAGATAAAAATATTCAGTGCAGAAAAAATTATAAAAATTCATTTAATAAAAATTTTCATTTTATTATTTTTAAAGGTTATGAATTGAAAAAAAAATTTCCTACTTTACATTTATATTTTTTTAATAACTAATTATTTAATATGTTTTCATATTTAAATTATTTATTAAATCAATGAATTAAAAGAAACTTTATGTAAAATTCTTATTTTTTTTAACATAACCACTTTTTAGATTTGTTTTTTTATTACAAACATTTTTTTTTACTTACCAATATAAAAATATTTGTCACCTCACTTTAATCACTAACTTTTTTCACCATTCATTACAATTTTTTAAAAATTTTAATGTATTTTTAACTTTAATGTAATGGTAAACATTAAACTGTTTAATGTTTACAACGATGACCAACGATGACATCAAAACACATGTCAATTTTTTAGGCATGGGATATAGAAACTCAAGTTTGACAAAAAATTATCATTTTTCTGCAGCAACTTCAGGGGGAAGGCATTCGTAAACAAGTTCACGAAAAAATCGTGAACTCGCGAGTGTCAGTAGTATGCGCAGTTCGTAATGCGCATCAAATACGGCTGATCAAGCATTCATCATTCAGTCGGTGTCATCGGTGTTTACATTCGGGAAAATTCTTTGATGAAAGTTATTATTTAGAATCAGTGTTTTTTATTACTTAGCGAATATTTTTGTTTGCTAATTTCCTTTGTGAAACAAATAATTCATAAAATGAATTAAAAGTTACGATAAGGGACTTTTTCTACTTTGCACGGTCCTGAGTTTTACAGCAGACAAAGCTAATCGTTTCGTTTGTCGAAGGACAGTGTATCTAGATTTAGCCGTGGCGGTTAGTTGTTAGAAATATTATGTTATAGGGGATAGGTACTAGGTTCGAATCCCGTGAAGCGAATTACGAATTTTAATGGCGATAAAATTGTGTATTCTGTGTAGTTGGATGCGTAATAGGCGTCAAGTTATCAAATAAAGTGAAATACTATAAAAAAGTAGTGTCTGGAAATTATTTTTTCTTGTTTTTAGCATTTTTTAAAAGTTCACGAATTTTTCGTTAACTTTGACGAAAAGTTCGGAAACCGTACTATGTTTCTAGTGAAGGAGTTGATGAAATTTTGACGAACTGTGTTTGTTGATTTTCAAGAATTTTGTGTCCCATCCAAAAGTGATATACTAGTTCACGAGAGATTCGCGTGAACTTTTTTTTTCCGTGTAATAACTAAACAATAATAAATAAAACAATTATTTGTGGAAAGATGTATTTTTTATATCATTACTAAAAAAATACATAAGGAGACACACGGTAGTTTTTTGATTATTTTTTGTTTGTATATATTTTGTATAAACTATAGCTTTCGTTCAAAAATATTTTTAGTGCTGAGTGATTTCGTTAAAAATAGTTAATTTAAAAATAAAAAGAAGTTTAAAAATAAAAATTAAAATAGTTAATTATATTTTAAAAATGAAAATTTAAAGTATTATTTATAATATAGGAATACAAAGAAATCTAAAACTAAAATCTAAAACTAATCTAATCTAATTATCTTATTATAATGATTGTAGATCAAAAGTTCTACACAAAAAGTTCCAAAACAAATGTTCCAATCCGAAAGTTCCAAAATAAAAATGAATCAAAAGACAAAAGTTCCAAAAAAAATAGTGCCAAAACACGAAAGTTCCAATATAATTTTCAATGTAATGAGGAGCAATTGAGATAAACACATTCAAAGCATTCGTTAGAAATCGATTTATTATCAATGTTCAATTTTAAAAAAAAATTATTACCAAAGATTTTTCAATTTAAAAAATATTTCAGCCTAACCTTGATGAAAACCTTTAAATTCCCTTATTACAATAGACTTTAATTACAAACAGAACGTTTTAAATAGAAAAAAATATTCAATAATAAATAATTTATTCAGGGTGTCAACTACTTCCCGGTTAACTGGGAAATAGTCGGGAAATGAAATATCTAAATAACATTTTTATCAAATCGTGTGCTATGTAAGGAAACAGCTTGGTCGGAGAATTTTACCTAAGCATTCAGTATTAGAAGAAATAATTTTTCTCATGTTTGAAATTAAAAAATTAATTTCTGTTTTATTTATAAAGTGTTACTTTATAGCTTTTTTATAAAAAGATTTACTATTTGAAGGGTGGCATGATAAAAGGGGTTTATCAGATTTTAAAAGCTTACTCCTCATATATGTAAAAAGTACAAAAATTTTAAAAAACATTAATGATTCAAAAAATGTATGAAAGAGACAAATATGAATAGGGAGAGAAAGTTAAAAGACAATATTATGACTAATATTGTGGTCTTTGGAAAAAAAAGTTTTGAAAAAAAGAACTTTTGGAACTTTCAGTCTTTGGAAATTAAAATCTTTTGAACTTTTTTTCATTGGAACTTCTGTTTTGGAACTTTAGTCCTTCATAACCATTATAGCAGAAAAACAAAAGAAAACCTATTGTGAGCATATGCCTTAAAACATAAAGTATATTATGGTCATTTACATTAATTTGCTTTGAAAATTGAAAGAAATATTATAATTATATAATTATAAAATACAAAAAAAAAATATGTATAAGTTAAAAAAAATTATTAACATTTAAACAAATGAAGTAAAAATTATTATTGTTGTTAAGTTACCAAAGATGATACTAAATGTAATAACATTGAAATTATTATTTTACTACTAAATAAATAATATGTGGACGTCCATATGAAAGGGCCCATTTTGGCACTATTGGAGTTATCTATATGGGCGTATTCCTGGCAAAATTTGGAAAATTTTGAGTGGTCTTAGAACTTTTTTGATTAAAAATTCGTTGAATTACGGAATATCAAAGTTTGGAACGCCAAAACCTCATTTTTCTAAAGAACCAATGAAATCAAACAGTTAAATTCTTGGTAAATTAATGAAAACCGCATGATTTGACTTGTCAAAACATGTAGATTGATAATAAAAAATAAAAAAAAATTAAGATTTTGCTCCAAAATTACTAAATTGCGATTATCTCGAAAACTAGAACCGACAATATGGGCCCTTTTCATGTGGACGACCACATATAATAAATAACATATAATTTCAAATTAAAAATATAATTAAATTAATAGAAAATTTTATACTTAAAAAAAATATTTTTAATAAAATGGAATTCTATTTAAAAAATCATAAATTGAAAAAATTAACATTAGAAATTTTAAAAATTGAACAAAAATAAACATGGAACAGAAGCATCGAAGACGGCCGAAGACCGTCTGAGGCGCTATTTAATCAAAAAGCAAAAACTTTACGTTGTATTCTTTTCATTTATTTATATATTTAAAATTAAGAAACAACAAAATATAAACAGCTTTTTAAGGTTGCAAGTCCACAATAGCATTTTTTATGTCCTTATTATTGTGTGTTGAACATAATATAAGAATATATAAATAAAAGTAAAATATTTTTATTGTACACTCACAAAAATGATCTAATATTCAACATAAAACTAATTTCCTTTTAAATTATGTCCTTTAATCGTTAGCAGAAATAGTTTTATTGTAAAAGGGATTTTTCGAATATAATAAGGTTAGAAGTTTATTGGAAAAAAGAAAAACGTTCTGATTTCTTTTGATTTTTAAATGAAATCCTTTTATATGTAAAAAGGATAGTTTCACGTGATTTGACGTTTGTAAACAAATTAAAATATTAAAATAAAAAAGGTTTATTTACTCTTTATATAATGCAAAGGTAATCTGCACAAATAAATTTAATGATTAATAATAATAATAAAAATTAAATTATTATTTTAATAAAATAAACAAAATACAAAATTTAAATAAAATATTGTCAATTTTGGATAATTATAATAATTATTTATGTATTCGAAAACTGTAATTTAATTAATTAAAAAATGTAGTATCTAATTCATAACTTTTTGAAATTTTTAAAATTGATAAAAGGTTATATATTATGGAAATTATGATAAAAGAAATTTAGTTCTTCTTTTTATATATTTTATTAGCCTATATCAATTTATTATTTGCAGACTTATGCTATTATTACTTTATTTGAAATTAAATTTAATTTCAAATATTTCATAAATTTGAGTCCTAAATAAAAAAATTATTATTACAATTAAATAAATATAAATTAATGAATCACAGATAATAAAAATAAATAAAACTACTGATAAAATGATTCTTTTTAATAGTAAAACAAAAATCATTTATATAATAATTAAAGGATATAATATAAAGGAATTTCCTTTTAATAGAAAAGGAATTCCTCTTAGACAAATATTAAAAGGAAAATCCGCTTATAGTAAAAAGATTCCTTTTTATTTAAATAGACTGTTTTGTGAGTGTAATAATATTCATCAGAAGAACAAAAGAAATCTATTGTTAGCATAGCCTTAAAATATAAATTCTTTATATTATATAATCATTGAATTAACTTTTTTTTAATAAAAAAAATATTATTCACAATTATAAAATACAAAAAAATATATAATTATATATAAAAGTTTAAAAATTATTAACAATTAAACAATCTGAAGTGAAAATTATTGTTGTTGTTACTAAAAATAATAATATTATTATAATAAATAATAATATTTAAATGTAATAAAATTCAAATTATTCCTATACTCTACTAATACTATTAAAAATAACATATTTAAATAACTAGAAAATTTTATGCATGAAATGAAAAAGGAAATATTAAAAGAGTGAAATAGAATTTTTTTTATTAAAAAAAACATTAATTGAAAAAATTAACGTTAAAACTTTGAAAAATTGAACAAAAATGAACATAAAACGGAAGCAACGGAGACTTCGAATGTTCATTAGATCGAATTTTCAAATCTTCGAATGTTCATTTGATCGAATTTTCAAAACGTCGAATGCTCATTTCATCGAATTTTCAAAACTTCGAATGTTCATTAGATCGAATTTTTAAAACTTCGAATGTTAAATTGATCGAATTTTCAAAACTTCGAATGCTCATTTCATCGAATTTTCAAAACATCGAATGATCATTTTATCGAATTTTCAAAACTCTGAATGCTTATTACATCGAATTTTCAAAACGTCGAATGTTAATTTTATCGATTTTTCAAAACTTCGAATGCTCATTTCATCGAATTTTCAAAATTTCGAATGCTCATTACATCGAATTTTTTAATCATCGAATGTTAATTTGATCGAATTTTCAAAACGTCGAATGCTCAGTTCATCGAATTTTTAAAACATCGAATGCTCATTTCATCGAATTTTCAAAACTTCGAATGTTGATTTGATCGAATTTTCAAAACTTCGAATGCTTATTACATCGAATTTTCAAAACTCCGAATGCTTATTACATCGAATTTTTAAAACGTCGAATGCTCATTAGATCGAATTTTCAAAACTTCGAATGCTTATTTCATCGAATTTTCAAAACGTCGAATGCTCATTTCATCGAATTTTTAAATCATCGAATGTTAATTTGATCGAATTTTTAAAACGTCGAATGTTAATTTGATGGAATTTTCAAAACGTCGAATGCTCAGTTCATCGAATTTTTAAAACATCGAATGCTCATTAGATCGAATTTTCAAAACTTCGAATGCTTATTTTATCGAATTTTCAAAACGTCGAATGCTCATTTCGTCGAATTTCCAAAACTTCGAATGCTCATTTCATCGAATTTCCAAAACTTCGAATGCTCATTTCATCGAATTTTTAAAACATCGAATGCTTATTACATCGAATTTTAAAAACTTCGAATGCTCAATACATCGAATTTTTAAAACATCGAATTATAATTTGATCAAAATTTCAAAACGTCGAATGCTCATTACATCGAATTTTTAAAACATCGAATGCTCATTTCATCGAATTTTCAAAACTTCGAATGCTCATTTCATCGAATTTTCAAAACGTCGAATGCTCATTAGATCGAATTTTCAAAACTTCGAATGTTAATTTGATAGAATTTTCAAAACTTCGAATGCTTATTACATCGAATTTTCAAAACTCCGAATGCTTATTTCATAGAATTTTCAGAACGTCGAATGCTCATTCCATCGAATTTCCAGAACTTCGAATGCTCATTTCATCGAATTTCCAAAACTTCGAATGCTTATTTCATCGAATTTTTAAAACATCGAATGTTAATTAGATCGAATTTTTAAAAAGTCGAATGTTCATGTCATCGAATTTTCAAAACTTCGAATGCTCATTTGATCGAATTTTCAAATCTTCGAATGTTCATTTGATCGAATTTTCAAAACGTCGAATGCTCATTAGATCGAATTTTCAAAACTTCGAATGCTCATTTCATTGAATTTTCAAATCTTCGAATGTTCATTTGTTCGAATTTTCAAAACTTCGAATGCTCATTAGATCGAATTTTCAAAACTTCGAATGTTAATTTGATAGAATTTTTAAAACTTCGAATGTTAATTTGATCGAATTTTTAAAACGTCGAATGTTAATTTGATGGAATTTTCAAAACGTCGAATGCTCAGTTCATCAAATTTTTAAAACATCGAATGCTCATTAGATCGAATTTTCAAAACTTCGAATGCTTATTTTATCGAATTTTCAAAACGTCGAATGCTCATTTCGTCGAATTTCCAAAACTTCGAATGCTCATTTCATCGAATTTCCAAAACTTCGAATGCTCATTTCATCGAATTTTTAAAACATCGAATGCTCATTTCATCGAATTTTCAAAACTTCGAATGCTCATTTCATCGAATTTTCAAAACGTCGAATGCTCATTAGATCGAATTTTCAAAACTTCGAATGTTAATTTGATAGAATTTTCAAAACTTCGAATGCTTATTACATCGAATTTTCAAAACTCCGAATGCTTATTTCATAGAATTTTCAAAACGTCGAATGCTCATTTCATCGAATTTCCAGAACTTCGAATGCTCATTTCATCGAATTTCCAAAACTTCGAATGCTTATTTCATCGAATTTTTAAAACATCGAATGTTAATTAGATCGAATTTTTAAAAAGTCGAATGTTCATGTCATCGAATTTTCAAAACTTCGAATGCTCATTAGATCGAATTTTCAAAACATCGAATGCGTATTTCGTCGAATATTCAAAACGTCGAATGTTAATTTGATCGAATTTTTAAAACTTCGAATGTTAATTTGATCGAATTTTTAAAACGTCGAAAGCTCATTTCATCAAATTTTCAAATCTTCGAATGTTCATTTGATCGAATTTTCAAATCTTCGAATGTTCATTTGATCGAATTTTCAAAACGTCGAATGCTCATTAGATCGAATTTTCAAAACTTCGAATGCTCATTTCATCGAATTTTAAAATCTTCGAATGTTCATTTGTTCGAATTTTCAAAACTTCGAATGCTCATTAGATCAAATTTTCAAAACTTCGAATGTTAATTTGATAGAATTTTTAAAACTTCGAATGTTAATTTGATCGAATTTTTAAAACTTCGAATGTTCATTTTATCGAAGAGAATTTAACATCTGAGTTTACTATCTATGTAATATGTTCTTCCTAGGGAATTTTGAAAGTGCGCGAGATTTGAAATCGTTATGGTAAGTGACAATTTTTTTTATTGAGTAAAATTTTTTTGTTTGTTTACTAATTACTTGTCAGTAAATGTTTATTTTTTTGTTATATAAGTATCACTATTATTATGATTATTTTAATTTATATTATAGTTTTTATTATAAGGTAATTAAATTAAATTGTGGTTATCTATTACAATCATAGATGGCTCTAGTAATATGAATATGTGTTTTACAAATTTTTATAAATATTAATCTATTTTTAGTATAATTATTAATATTGTTATTCTTATTATTGTGTAATTGTGAATTTATTATGTATATTTAATGTAATATTGATTTATTTAGAAGTCAGTAAGATGATCGTTAAAAAAAAGTAGTGAATATTTCTTATTTGTCTAAATATTTCGCTTCTAAATGAAGAGTTCAAGTTTCTTTTATCTATTTATAATGAATGATTGAATGAATGAATGAATGAATGAATTAATTAATGTGCATAAATTAAAATTATTTTCAAATTAAATAAAATATTGTGTATTGTTATTATTTTGTTATTTCTTTATATAGTGAATATTAAATTGCATTACTCTCTACTTTAAATAAGAAATAGATTCTATATGTAAGTAATACTTAAACTTTTATTGTAAATAAATAACAAGATTCCTACAGAAATCCGAAATTAAAATTCCATACCTTTTCCATGATTTATAGGTCAAACTTTTACGACATTCCAGTGCAATTTTAAATATAATTTCATTACTTTTGGGCTCTTCGAAATTATTATTATTATTATTATTATTATTATTATTATTATTATTATTATTATTTTTTTTTTTTTTTGCTTAGGGAATTTTGGGAAATCTGCCTACAGATACCTTGGATTCCGCACTCCAAGGTTATGTGGGGTTGGTGTGATAAAACAAAAGGAGATAAAAAAAAGAAAAATAAATATATAAAATAGTAAATTTAATAAACTGGCGACCTACTGCCAGCCCGACCCACTAAAACCCGTAACCCTTCTTCTGGAGCCCTTTACCCTCCCTCGGAACTGTCGTAAGACTTTAGCCTTCGAGGGTGGCGCTCCAACTCTGTCGCTAATGTGACTTTCTGCTTTTCTCTGCGGTTATCCTGCGTTAATAGTTAAAAATTTAAAACTATTTCAATATAAAGCGGAATTAACAGCACAACAATAATTAAAAATAACAAATGTGTAATTAAGTGTAAAAAGTCAAAAGATAAAATTATAAACGGATATATAAAAAAAAGAAAAAATAAACGCGTATAAAAAATTGAAAACATAAAACTGTACAAAGATGAATAATAAAAAAAAACACAAACAATTAAAAAATGTATAAGGACAAATAAATCACAAAATAAATTAATAAAAAACAAACGAATAAATTAAAAGCTGTTTAAATTACGCTTTTTGGCGGCCGTCGAGATCCTTCCTCGACATAACCGAGATTATGAAGTTCTCGACTTGCCGCCAATTCTCCTCTGACTGGGTCATCAGCGATACCATGTTCTCCGGTGTAACTTGACTGTTTACACCTTCGAACATGGCCCGCCTCTCCAAGTCCCATTTCTTGCATGAGAAGAGGGTGTGCTCCGCGTTGTCCTCAGGGAACTGGCAATATGCACACACCTCGTTCTCGCGTAATTTAAAGCGACACAGGTACGAGTTAAAACACCCGTGACCTGTGAACGCCTGAGTCAAGTAATAGGAAACCTGACCGTGTTTCCTATTTATCCAGGTGGCGAGTGCCGGGATAAGGCGATAAGTCCATCGACCTTTTTCCTCACCATCCCATCTTTCTTGCCATCTTTCTATGAGCCTGTGCCTCGCTTCTTTGCGGATTAGGCCCTTGCTTGGTTGTTATTTTGATTAATTAATATATATAACTTCTCATGAATTTCTCATTTGGGAAAAATAATATTAAACCATGTGATTTAAATGAATATTTTTATTTATAACAACAATGAATTTTATTGAAAAGGAAGTTAACAAATTTATAAATATATAGAAATACGTATTGAATAATGTTATTAATTTGTAATACAGTTTTACATATTATTACGGTTTTACATATTATTACAGTTTTACATATTACCACTTACTTGATCTTTTACAATTCTAAAGGAAGAGTCATCCACCAAGTGGATCTTCAAGTATTATAGCGTCACTCGATATGAGTCTTCAAATTTTATTTGATTTTAGTCACTCACAGTCTTCAACAGATTATTTGTTTTTAACACAGCTTACCAAATAATAGAAATTAAACTTTCGGAACAATATTTAATTTGAATATAGGACTCTTCCAGTCCAAGCCCGACTTCAAGGGTCACTGACCTGTAGGCCTTTTTCGACACTTTTCTCCAGCCTCGCTTCCCCTTCTTCCTCCTTTTCCTTGTCCCCTTCCATTGATGGATTTTCACAAGGTATAGTGTTCTCGTCGCCAACATTCTCCCCAACGGTACGGGGGGTTAGTCCCTCCGTACCCAAATCTGATGGGACCAACACCACGATTTTGTTGGCAGCTCGTTTCATATTTTTTCCTCGACATAAAACATCCACAACCCGCACACGATTGTCTTTGCCTGGATAGGTTTTTGTTATTTTGCCTCTTGGCCAGTTGTTTCTAGGTGTTGTTGAATCCACGATTAATACAACGTCTCCTACAGCTAGATTTCTTACATCATGATTCCAACACTTTCTCACAATTAACTCCGGGAGATATTCTTTCAACCATCTTCCCCAAAACATGTCGGCCAATTTTTGTGCTGTTCTCCACTGTTTTTTGCACCAGAGATCCTCCGATCTGAATTCTCCCCAAGGTATTGTTCCAGAAGATGATCCTAAAAGCCAATGATTAGGAGTGATTGCTTCCGGATCATGTGGATCAGTTGATACTTTCGTTAATGGTCTACTATTGACTGTATGTTCGGCTTCCGTCAATACTGTTCTTAGAATTTCTTCCTTTGGTGCCCTTTCCTTAAGTATCACTGCTAAAGATTTCTTCACGCTCCTCACCAATCTTTCCCAACTTCCACCCATATGTGGTGTTAAAGGAGGTATGAATTTCCATTGTATTCCCATATTTGTCACCATCTCGTTGAATTTTGTTAAATCAATTTCCTTAATCGCTTTTTTTAATTCCGTATTTGCTCCGACGAAATTTGTCCCGTTATCGGAGAAGATTTCTAGTGGGGTTCCACGGCGGTTGCTCATTCTTTGCAGCGCCATAATAGCCGAATCTGTTGATAGAGATGATGTTAGTTCGAGGTGGACAGCTCTTGTTGTCAGGCATGTAAACAAGGCTCCCCAACGTTTTTCTCGTCTACGTCCAATAGTTACTAGTAAAGGACCGAAATAATCAATTCCGCAGTAAGAAAACGGGCGGCAATGATGCGCCAATCTTGCGGCTGGTAGATCCCCCATTCTCGGTTGTTCCGCCTTTTTCCAGAGGAGTCGACACATGGAACATTTCGAGATGATTGATTTAGTAGTAGGACGTATTTTGAGAATCCAATAACTTTGTTTGAGTTCGTTTACTACTGTTTCGGTGTTTCCATGTTGAAATCGTTCGTGATAGTGTTGAATTAATAAATGTGTGAGATGATGTTTCCCATCCAATACTATAGGATTCTTTTTAGATTCTATAGTTTCTTCGGCAAGATTTATCCTTCCTTGTATCTTTATTACTCCATGTTCAGATATGAATAGGGTTTGGTTTTTTAATCGAGAGTTTGTAGGTATAGGTCGTTTGTTTTTTAGAGCTTGTATTTCTTGGGGGAAACATTCTTGTTGAGCCTTTTTTATTAGATAAATCTCTCCACTTTTTAAGTCTTCATAGGTTAATTCTCTTGTTTTCTTTCGTTGCCAAATCTGAGCTGTTTTCAATATGAGTCCCATCACACGAATCAATCGTAACCATTTACTAAATCGTAGTATGTTTGGAGTCTCGAATTCATTTGTTTTCTTTATCATTCCTAAAAATTCCTTTTTGATTTCAATCGTTGGTTCAGCATTGTGATTTCTTTCTAATTGTTTCGGCCATTCATTTTCTTCTAAAGAAAGGAAATTGGGTCCGTGTAACCATTTGTTCATGATTGTAATTATATTCGTTTTATCTCTCGTAGCGCAGTCGGCTGGGTTTTCTTTAGTGGGTATCCATCTCCATTCTTCGGGATTAGTTAGTTCGTCAATTTCTCCTAAACGATGTGCCACAAATGACTGGTATTTTCTTGGATCAGCGTGAATCCAAGCTAATACCGTGCGAGAATCTGACCAAAATATTCTTTTATTTATTCTCATTTTTATTTCCTTTAATATACTATCTCCTAATCTACTTCCCAGTAATGCTCCTTGGAGTTCCATTCTAGGAATCGACACTGGTTTTAATGGAGCGACTCTTGCTTTTCCTGCTATGAAGGAAATGAGATGGATTTTACCTTTTCCGCAAGTATGTTCTGTACGTAAATATGCTACTGAGGAATATGCTTTGTCACTAGCATCTGTGAATATGTGGAGTTCAGTATTGATCGAGGGCCCATGATTCTTTGTAAATGATCGAGGAATTTCATAGTTTCCCATTTGATTCAAATTGATAATCCATCCTCTCCAATTAATAAAATCCGAATCCTTTAGTTGTTCATCCCAATTAATTCCACTTCTCCATATATCTTGAAACAATATTTTACTTCGTATGATGAAGGGAAGAATTATTCCCAAGGGGTCGAAGATTGACATAATGATGCGTAACATTTCTCGTTTAGTCGGTTTTCTCTGTCCTTCAAGTATCTCCGTTGGAATATTTTTTGAATCGAATCCAAAGGTGAGTAAATCTTTTTTAGTGTTCCATTCTAAACCAAGAGTTTTTTCTGTTATTCCCTCATTCGTTAATAGGTCCACGTTTTCTTCATTGCCTTTGGTCTTGTTTAAATATTTGATCAACAATTGTTCGTTACTAACCCAATTTCTAATTTCAAACCCAGCTTCATTTTGAATACTCGCCACGTCATTTATACATTCTTCAGCATCTTGTAACGTATCGAAACTGTCAAGATAATCGTCGACGTAGTGATTATCCAAGATAGCGTTGACGGCAACTGGACACACGGATTGGTATTGAATTGCGTTTCTTTTCATTATATATTGAGCAGTATATGAAGATGATGCACTTCCAAATAACATTGAAGTCATTATATAAGTATCTGGTTCTTTGCTACGGTCCATTCCACGCCAGAGAAATTTTTGAACATGTTGATCTTCCTTTCTAATTTTCACTTGTAAAAACATTTCTCGGATATCACCTTTGATGGCAATCTTTCCTCGTCTGAATCGAATCAAAACACCAAATAGAGTATTTGTTAAGTCAGGACCAACTAAAAGGTTATCATTTAAACATATCCCTAGAGTTTTTGCTGCGCAGTCAAAAACTAATCGAATTTTCTTAGATTTCTTTAAATTTACAACTCCAAAATGAGGTAAATACCAAGAAGGAATCTTTGCGTCATTTTCAGCTTTGGATATAATGGCGTATCCCGATGTCACTAGATGATCAACTTGTGCACAATACCTTTCAGCATATTCAGCATCTCTATCCATCTTTCGCTCTAATGATTTCAAACGAGTAGCGGCATTTTCTCGATTATTTGGTAGTCTTATATCATCATATTTCCATAGAAGACCCACTTCCCATCGATCACCCAAATAAGTTGCAGTAGATTCAAGTATTCGTTCTGCTCTGTCTTCTAATTTATTCTTCCGTTTAAAGTTAGTTACTCCTATACTCTCGAAAGTGAAATGAAATTTTACTAGTCGGTTTAAATCTATGTCAGATATATGATTATTGAATTCTTCTTTTGGATTTTGAATGTGGAAAACTTCTTGATTTATTTGCTTCTTTCTTCTAGATGATAATCTACCGTGAATTACCCATCCTAACTTAGTCAATGATGCCGCGGGTTGTCCAATCGTATTACTCCGAGTTTGTATATTAGTTATTAAGTTCCAATTGTCTTGACCGAGAAGTATTGATGGTCGAGCATCTGTATAATACTCTACTGGCAAATAAGATAGATGTTTTATATTTCTCGTATCTTCTTCTTTAAGAGTTTGTGAAAAGAGTGTTAAATTTTCAATAGTTCTAACGTTTGATATCCTGTATACTACAGAGCTATCTAAAGCACCGATTCCTATATCAACCTTTTGACTATTTGGGTTCGAATCTTGAATATTGTTGATGCAAGATATATTTATCGGGCTGCATAATCCTTCAACCCCAACAGATCGAGCAATATTCGCATCTATTATTGTCATTGTCGATCCTTCATCCATAAACGCATAGACTATAATACTCTTTTTTGGACCGTATAATCGTATTGAAAGTAATTTTAATAGAACGCATTCGTGGTTGTCATCTTTGTCTAGTCAAGACTCTTGTTCTTCTTCGTTGGTGTGTCGATGCTTACGACTATTTGTTCTTTGTGGCTTAGGTGAAGAATTCCCAGGTTCTTTCGATTGCGAACGATGTAAAGTAGAATGGTGGTTTCGACTGCAACCGTTTATTTCGCAAGGTTTTTGCGTACATTTATTGCATTGATGATTGGAGTATTCAAGACATTTGAAACATAATTTATTTGCTCTCGCCCATCCCCATCTATCTGAGATTGCAAGGTTCAAATAACGTTCACAATTTATAACAGTATGTGAATCTTGATCGCAATAAATACAATGCTCGTTCTTCTTTCTTTTTGATGACGATCCCCCTTCAATTTCGCGATCTGAGGTGTGATAAATTCCATGAGATGGGCCTGGTCTTTTAGTTCCCCGATCGTCTTTATCACGTTTTTTGTGTGATGATCCGAACGCAGAATTAAGTGTTCCGGCCCTACATGCGATTTCTGCTTCAAAAAATAGAAAATTCGATAAAGTTGTAAGAACTGGTTCGTGTGCTTTTCCTTTTTCATTTAAGTAACGATTATAATTATATATCATAGCATATGGCATCTTTTGTGTAATTTCTCTAACTAAATCGTGGCTATGTAAATATCCTATGTGGTTTGCAGCCTCTAATGCTGCTACGGAATTCTTAACTCGAGTAGCGAATGTTACAATATCTCCATTACTATTATTATAGATTTTTGGAAGTGACTTTATATCATCAACTATACGTGTAGCAACAGCATTTGGGTTTCCGAATCTCAATTCTAAAAGTTCAATTACTTGTTTAGAATTTCGCGTGGTTACCATAAGGGACGCTACAGCTTCCCGAGCTTCTCCTTTTAGACTTTCATATAGACGCATCAAATTTTCTTCTTCCGAAAATCCCCCCTTTTTTGTAGTTTCTTCGAATGCTCGTTTGAAGCATGGCCATTCTAGGACATCTCCGTGAAAGGATGGCAGAATTCTATTTACCGCGACTCTTCGTAATAATTGATGGGTTACATCTGTATTCATTTCTGATTGAGACGGTGGGAAATTCACGGGAGTTTGATTTTCTAACCATTTTTCAACATTTTCGTTAACACGTATGTCGCCTTCTCCACGAAGCAAAGATTTACGAGTTAACACCGAGCGAAGATCTTCGTTTTCTTCGGAATTTGCTTTTAAATCAGCGGCTAATTCTTGATTCACTAGTTCCATATCTAATCGTGCTTTTTCTTGAATCATTCGAAGTTGAATTTCATGTCGTTTACGCGCGGCGCGAATTTCTAATTCCACCTTTCTAGAAGACGTTAAAGACATTCGATTCGAATCCTCATCTGGATAATTTGTTTCGTAGTCCGAGTTGTCGTTCACAGAAACATCACGTCTCCTATTTCGATAGGAGTTTCTGTATGAGTGGTTCCTACTCCTACTCATACTCCTACTCCTACTTGTGTGATTAGCGTGTCGATTTTCCCTATTGGTGTCATCATTAACGGACTGATTTCTATTTGTGATTAAAACCGTGGAGCTTCCCCCGCTACCCCTTCCATCGCGATTCAAACTTCCGGTATTCAGATCTCTCGGGTCGCGTTCTCCCCCACGCCCTCTGCGTCCATTTCCCCTTTCCAACGATTGTGACATAATCTATTAGAGGGTTAATTTTTGTTTTTATCATCATAACATTATTATTTAGACGTTAATAAGTAAAATTGATGAACAGTTGTTGAATGTCAACAACAATCAAATTAAATTAGTTAAAACACATAGTAATTTCAGAAATGTAATTTTCAGTAAGAATAATAAGGTTTAAAGTACAAATATTATTTTATTTTCGGAACATATGATTATTATTTGAAAGATAATTCAAAAATTTTTTTTTTTTTTTTTTTTTTTTTAAATTATATTTTATTTATACAAAACGTAAAATCGAGGTTAATCATTAAAAGTGTTAAACAGACACATTGTTCAGTTGTGTACGTACGTATATGGACATATACAAATACATGTGATTGATTTTTCTAAAAAGGGGTGTAAGCTTCGTTGTTTATATTAATTTTCTAAATATTTATCAAATTTTAACATTTGAAATATAATATACATAAATATATATATATATATATATATATATATATATATATATAAATAAAATCTACGATATTCTATTTATCTTTAAATCGTCATCAGGTGGTTATATTTAAATTTCTTTCTATTTGGGGCACATTTAATTTGCCTTCTAATTTGCCAAATGTCATGCATATTCATAATATAAATTAAATTGATGATCTAATGTTCATTTCTCATTTTCATTTATGAATCATTGATTAAATAACATTATTAACGGGAGTAAGTTTCACATGTACACGCACATGTACACACATATACACACGCATGTTAAATATTTTTAAAATATATGTCCAACACATAATAATAAGGTGTATTTCGTTAAGATGAATTATTTATTTCAAAGGATCGAATTAAATGAAATAGAACAAATTATCTGTTATGAATAAAAACATTCATTCCTCGTGGGCATAGCTTGATTTTAATTTTGATAGTATATCAATTATTATTTCCCATCTTTATTGAAACATTTTCAAAGACTATTTTATTTTTATTTTTATAACACGCATTTAAATTTTATCAATATCTATTTTCTGAAATATTGTAATATCAAACGTAGCGGTCAAATAAGATAATCCTCTGTTATCGTTGTGTTTTGTTGGTTTGTACTCGCTTGATTCGAAACATAAACATAACAATTATAACTGTTACCCGGCGCCTCCACCATTTGTTATTTTGATTAATTAATATATATAACTTCTCATGAATTTCTCATTTGGGAAAAATAATATTAAACCATGTGATTTAAATGAATATTTTTATTTATAACAACAATGAATTTTATTGAAAAGGAAGTTAACAAATTTATAAATATATAGAAATACGTATTGAATAATGTTATTAATTTGTAATACAGTTTTACATATTATTACGGTTTTACATATTATTACAGTTTTACATATTACCACTTACTTGATCTTTTACAATTCTAAAGGAAGAGTCATCCACCAAGTGGATCTTCAAGTATTATAGCGTCACTCGATATGAGTCTTCAAATTTTATTTGATTTTAGTCACTCACAGTCTTCAACAGATTATTTGTTTTTAACACAGCTTACCAAATAATAGAAATTAAACTTTCGGAACAATATTTAATTTGAATATAGGACTCTTCCAGTCCAAGCCCGACTTCAAGGGTCACTGACCTGTAGGCCTTTTTCGACACTTTTCTCCAGCCTCGCTTCCCCTTCTTCCTCCTTTTCCTTGTCCCCTTCCATTGATGGATTTTCACAAGGTATAGTGTTCTCGTCGCCAACATTGGTCTTAATTCCTCATTCAAGGAACTGCTTTCTTTAGAAAAGAGAAACATTTCTTCCCTTTCCCTCGCCAAAAGATCTGTTGGCGGGACACTTGCAAGGACCTGCACAGCACTCGTAGATACCGTCTTATATGCAGAGATGATACGCGTTGTTATCGATCTCTGCGCAGACAGTATCTTTTCACAGATGGTCACACATCTTTTACTCCTCAGGGATGGGGCCCACGCTGGTGCTGCATAGAGCATTTTAGCGTGGGCGACACTCGCCACCAGTCTTCTTTTTTGTTCACGGGGTCCGCCAACATTTGGCATTAGCCGTGAAAGATTAGCCGCACACTCGATCGCCTTATTTGACGCCGTAGCCATGTGGTGGTGGAAGTTTAACCTTCCATCTAACTCCACACCAAGATATTTAATTTGCTTACTCCACTTGACCTCAAATCCGTCTATCACGATTCGTGGGAGCTCATAACCACGTCTGTCTGTGACCAGCAGTGCCTCGGTCTTTTCCAGGGCCATTTCAAGACCTCTGGTATCCAGCCAGCTTTTAGCTAGTCGCAGACATTCGTTCACCAATGTCCCAAGAGCCTCCTCACTTTCGGCAGTGCACACGAATAATGCGTCGTCCGCAAAGCCGATGATCACCGCACCTTCGGGCAGATCCATTCGCAGAAAATCATCGTAAGATACATTCCATACAAATAGACCCACCCTTGAGCCTTGAGGAGCCCCACGCTGCATCTCTTCCTTGAGAGTGCAGGTGTCTCCCTCATATATAACCCACCTGTCGCTAAGATAATTATCCATTATCCGCAACAAGTAGGGCGGCATGTTTTTCTTTTCCATCGACTCGATGAGATCTTTCCATCTTGCGGAATTAAACGCGTTACGTATGTCAATTGCTACCAACGCGCAGAAGCTCTTCTTTTTCCCAGGTCCCAATTTGTTTTTTCCTGCTTTGGCTATGTCCACAACTGCCTGGATGGCATCAACTGTGGACTTGCCTTTACGGAAACCAAATTGGTGATCGGACAGACGATTCTCTTCGGTCAAGTGGCCTTGCATTCTCTGCAGAACCATATCCTCTAGAAGTTTACCCATCGTATCTAGCAGGCATATAGGCCTGTACGATGAAACCTTATCTAGAGGTTTTTCACCTTTCCTTAGGAGGACTAACCTCTGTCGCTTCCAGTCGCGGAAGAACTCTCCTCTCTCAAGGCAAAGATTGAAGCATCGAAGCAGAATCTGGGGTAAAGTGTCGATTACCAACTTTAGGATCTCGTTACTTATCCCATCGATTCCAGGCGCCTTGCCTGTTTTCAATCTTTTGCCTGCTTTTTGCAGTTCACTAAGTGTGAAGAGTTCTTCCTCTTCGACTTTGCAAAAACTCCAGTCCCTTCTAAGGTATGGCTCCGCAGGAGGAAACAAAGAACTTATTATCTTTCTGACCCAATCGGGATTGTCCAGGCCGGGGGTCTTTTGCCTCGTCACTAATTTCTTAGTTACGATTTTAAAAGCCAGACCCCATGGGTCCTTATCGACTTCCTCGATTAGGTCCTTCCAGCTACGGCGTCGCGACTTGCGGATCTCTTTCTTGAGGTCCTTTTTCGCCTCCTTGAAAGCCTCTTTCAGCAAGGGATCTCCCTTAGATCGGGTATATGTCCTTCTTGCTTTGAGGCATTCCTTTCTCAAGGAGGCTAGCTCCTCTGACCACCAGTGCAAGGATTTTCTTACTAGAGTGGCGCCTTTGCGTGGCATTGACGCATTGCAAGCGGTGACTATCATGTTCCTCACCGCTCGCACCTCCCCATCCAGACTGCTCGGCCTCTTCACCCAGCCCAAGTCCTCAATTAAAAGGGCTTCTCTTAGGGACCGGCCGAACTTTTCCTTGTCGAGTCTCTTCATATTCCACGAGGAGGTTTTGCGACTAGGAGCATCCTGTCTTTTTCCTCCTCGTGTGTCTCCCATAGAGACTGAGAACTCAATGTACTGGTGGTCACTTGCGGTATATTCCTCTGAGACCCGCCAGTCGGTTATGCGGCTAAATAGTTTAGACGATGCGATTGTTAGATCTATAATTGATCCGATCGCACCTCGTCTAAAAGTCCATGTATTGCCTCGGTTTACTGCCAATAAGTCGTTTCTGGAGATCATTTCTCCAATACGAATTCCTCTCTTGTCGAGTCTCGTCTCACCCTACTCTGGCGACTTTGCGTTAAAATCACCAGTGATGATGACATCCAGCCTGGATTCTGTGAGGCTCGATTCTAGGTCTTCGATATTGGCTTCGAAGTTTGTCAGTGGGTCGTTGGGTGAGAAGTAGCAGCTATACATACGTATATTAGCCACCTCTATCCACACGAACCCACTGCTCGTCTCCAGAAACTTGTCAACCCGCAATTCTGGGTTGCACAGCTTTATGGCGGCTCTCTTCGCCTTATCCTGATACCAAGGGGCGAGATCGCTTCCTTGATACTGCTCACTGCAGAACAGGATATCGACCTCATTTTCCCTTGCTGTTTGCATTAGGAGCAACTGTGCATCCTTACTTGTATGCAAGTTGACCTGCAAAAATTTTAAGGATTTGCCCTTTTAATCTTTTGCAGTTCTTCTCTGTAAACCGGGCAGGCTCTCTTTCCGGAATCGTGATCTGTCTCTGGCTTCCCCAGATCTCCGACAGTTTTTGCTTCTGTCGGGGCCTTTGCAGGTTCGGGTTGAGTGTCCGTATGCTAGGCACTTTTGGCACCTATCTACTTCAACATGCTCGCGAATTGGAGCATTTATCCAGCCGATTTTTATTTTACCAAGCTTTAGCAGAGTGTTACTTTCTGCCTCTGTCAGACGTACCAGAGCAACCTTAGTTCCTCTGTATCGCGGCAAAAGTCGACACTCCATCTTCAGGTCGGGTTTACCCAGCTTTTCTCTTAGTGCTGCAGTTACCTCATCCTCTGAGGTGGCTTCGTCCAAATCCTTAATCTCTAGAGATCTTTTATTCACTAGAGGTGTGACCTCAGCTTTACCATGCAGGGCCGAAGACAGTGCATCTGCAAATTTTAAGGTCTCTCCGCCCTTTTTCACTATCACGAGAACCTCCTGTTTAAAGGTTCTCCTGATTTTCCGGATCACGGTACCCGTATCTTCTGGGTTTACCTTTGCTTTTAGCAGCGGCAAGATACCCTCATAAAGCTTTGGGTCGCTTGCCGTAATTTTAACAGCTTCCGTGCTCCTCAGCTTCAAAGGGGGCTTCGGAAGCTCTTTTTTCTCACCTGAGGGTTTCTCTTTTGGAGTCCGTTTCTTTTTGCTTTTAACAACTTTGAAGCCGTCCCCATTGTCCGCTCCGTCCTTTAAAACGGTCTCAGCATACGAACTGCCAGGACTATTTAAGGGCGCCTCTTTCGTTCCATCTAGCGACTCAGAACCAAGCTGTGGAGCATCCTTTCGCTTAATTCTTTTCCCGCTTTGAGTCGCCCGTTGCGGACTCGCATCTGGGCTTGCACCTTCCCTGGGGCGCTTATTAACGCCCTTTGCCTTATTAGGGCGTGCAGTTACGCCGTCCAGAGCTGTAGTCGTGCTCTCCGTCTGATCTCGAGCTCCCACAGTTGGATGTTGCGGCGCCTGGTCTTTGAACGGCTCGGGGATAAAACGTAAATTCTTACAAATTAAGCATCTTACAAATATAGCATCTGGCCAAGATGGGCCCTGAACCGCCTCCGTTAGTTACATAGACGTTATAGCATTGCCGGAGCATTGATGCGACGTCTATGATATCCAAGGGCACGTGAACATGTGTGTTCGGACGTGGAGGTCGATGTGTCTCTCCAAGATAGCAGGAAGTTTCCGCAAAGGGAGTGCATCCTGGTATCTCTTCACAGAGTTTACCCTCATTATTATTATTATTATTATTATTATTATTATTATTATTATTATTATTATTATTATTATTATTATTATTATTATTATTATTATTATTATTATTATTATTATTATTATTATTATTATTATTATTATTATTATTATTATTATTATTATTATTATTATTATTATTATTTTTTTTTTTTTTTTGCTTAGGGAATTTTGGGAAATCTGTTTACAGATACCTTGGATTCCGCACTCCAAGGTTATGTGGGGTTGGTAAAATAAAAAAAGGGAATTTAAAAAAAACGGATAAATAAATAAATGTTATAATAAATTTAATAAACTGGCGACCTACTACCAGCCCGACCCACTAAAACCCGTAACCCTTCTTTTGGAGCCCTTTACCCTCCCTCGGAACTGTCGTAAGACTTTAGCCTTCGAGGGAGGCGCTCCAACTCTATCGCTGCTGCGACTTTGTTCTGTGTCTGCGGTTCTCCTGCGTCAATAGTTAAAAAATTTAAAACTATTTCAATATAAAAGCGGAATTAACAGCACAACAACAATAAAAAACAAAAATTTTAAGAAGTTTAAAAAGTCAAAAGATAAAATTATAAACGGATATATAAAAAAAAATAAAAATAAACGCGTATAAAATATTGAAAACATAAAATTGTACAAAGATGAATAAAAAAAACAAAACAAATTAAAAAAAATGTATAGGGACAAATAAATCACAAAATAAATTAATAAAAAACAAACAAACAAATTAAAAGCTGTTTAAATTACGCCTTTTGGCGGCCGTCGAGATCCTTCCTCGACATAACCGAGATTATGAAGTTCTCGACTTGCCGCCAATTCTCTTCCGACTGGGTCATCAGCGATACCATATTCTCCGGTGTAACTTGACTGTTTACACCTTCGAACATGGCCCGCCTCTCCAAGTCCCATTTTTTGCATGAGAAGAGGGTGTGCTCCGCGTTGTCCTCAGGGAACTGGCAATATGCACACACCTCGTTCTCGCGTAATTTAAAGCGACACAGGTACGAGTTAAAACACCCGTGACCTGTGAGCGCCTGAGTCAAATAATAGGAAACCTGACCGTGTTTCCTATTTATCCAGGTGGCGAGTGCCGGGATAAGGCGATAGGTCCATCGACCTTTTCCCTCACCATCCCATCTTTCCTGCCATCTTTCTATGAGCCTGTGCCTCGCTTCTTTGCGGATCAGGCCCTTGCTTGGTCTTAATTCCTCATCCCAGGAACTGCTTTCTTTAGAAAAGAGAAACATTTCTTCCCTTTCCCTCGCCAAGAGATCTGCTGGCGGGACACTTGCAAGGACCTGCACAGCACTCGTAGATACCGTCTTATATGCAGAGATGATACGCGTTGTTATCGATCTCTGCGCCGACAGTATCTTTTCACAGATGGTAACACATCTTTTACTCCTCAGGGATGGGGCCCACGCTGGTGCTGCATAGAGCATTTTAGCGTGGGCGACACTCGCCACCAGTCTTCTTTTTTGTTCACGGGGTCCGCCAACATTTGGCATTAACCGTGAAAGATTAGCCGCACACTCGATCGCCTTATTCGACGCCGTAGCCATGTGGTGGTGGAAGTTTAACCTTCCATCCAACTCCACACCAAGGTATTTAATTTGTTTACTCCACTTGACCTCGAATCCGTCTATCACGATTCGTGGGAGCTCATAACCACGTCTGTCTGTGACTAGCAGTGCCTCGGTCTTTTCCAGGGCCATTTCAAGACCTCTGGTATCCAGCCAGCTTTTTGCTAGTCGCAGACATTCGTTCACCAATGTCCCAAGAGCCTCCTCACTCTCGGCAGTGCACACGAACAACGCGTCGTCCGCAAAGCCGATGATCATCGCACCTTCGGGCAGATCCATTCGCAGAAAATCATCGTAAGATACATTCCATACAAATGGACCCACCCTCGAGCCTTGAGGAGCCCCACGCTGCATCTCTTCCCTGAGAGTGCAGGTGTCTCCCTCATATATAACCCACCTGTCGCTAAGATAATTATCCATTATCCGCAACAAGTAGGGCGGCATGTTTTTCTTTTCCATCGACTCGATGAGATCTTTCCATCTTGCGGAATTAAACGCGTTGCGTATGTCAATTGCTACCAACGCGCAGAAGCTCTTCTTTTTCCCAGGTCCCAATTTGTTTTTTCCTGCTTTGGCTATGTCCACAACTGCCTGGATGGCATCAACTGTGGACTTGCCTTTACGGAAACCAAATTGGTAATCGGATAGACGATTCTCTTCGGTCAAGTGGCCCTGCATTCTCTGGAGAACCATATCCTCTAGAAGTTTACCCATCGTATCTAGCAGGCATATAGGCCTGTACGATGAAACCTTATCTAGAGGTTTTTCACCTTTCCTTAGGAGGACTAACCTCTGTCGCTTCCAGTCGCGGAAGAACTCTCCTCTCTCAAGGCAAAGATTGAAGCATCGAAGCAGAATCTGGGGTGAAGTGTCGATTACCAACTTTAGGATCTCGTTACTTATCCCATCGATTCCAGGCGCCTTGCCTGTTTTTAATCTTTTGCCTGCTTTTTTCAGTTCACTAAGTGTGAAGAGTTCTTCCTCTTCGACTTTGCAAAAACTCCAGTCCCTTCTAAGGTATGGTTCTGCAGGAGGAAACAAAGAACTTATTATCTTTCTGACCCAATCGGGATTGTCCAGGCCGGGGGTCTTTTGCCTCGTCACTAATTTCTTAGTTACGATTTTAAAAGCCAGACCCCATGGGTCCTTATCGACCTCCTCGATTAGGTCCTTCCAGCTACGGCGTCGCGACTTGCGGATCTCTTTCTTGAGGTCCTTTTTCGCCTCCTTGAAAGCCTCTTTCAGCAAGGGATCTCCCTTAGAACGGGTATATGTCCTTCTTGCTTTGAGGCATTCCTTTCTCAAGGAGGACAGTTTTTCTGACCACCAGTGCAAGGATTTTTTCCTTGGAAAGGCGCCTTTGCGACGTGGCATCGACGCATTGCAAGCGGTGACGATTATATTTCGCACCGCTCGCACCTCTCCATTTAGACTTTTCGGCCTCCTCACCCAACCAGAATCCTCAATTAAGATAGATTCTTTTAGGGACCGGCTGAACTTCTCCTTGTCGAGTTTCTTAATGTTCCACGAGAAGGTTTTGCGACTAGGAGCTTCCTGTCTCTTTCCTCCTCGTGTGTCTCCCATTGAGACTGAGAACTCAATGTACTGGTGGTCACTTGCTGTATATTCCTCAGAGACCCGCCAGTCGCTTATGCGGCTAAATATATTAGACGATGCTATCGTTAGATCTATTATCGATCCGATCGCACCTCGTCTAAACGTCCATGTTTTTCCCCGGTTTACAACTAATAAATCGTTCTTGGAGATCATTTCTCCAATCAGAATTCCTCTCTTGTCGAGCCTCGTCTCACCCCACTCTGGCGACTTTGCATTAAAATCGCCAGTGATGATGACATCCAGCTTGGATTCTATGAGGCTCGATTCTAGGTCTTCTATATTGGCTTCGAAGGTGGTCAGCGGGTCGTTGGGTGAGAAGTAGCAGCTATACATACGTATGTTAGCCACCTCTATCCACACAAACCCGCTGCTTGTCTCCAAGAACTTGTCAACCCGCAATTCTGGGTTGCACAGCTTGATGGCGGCTCTCTTCGCCTTATCCTGATACCAAGGTGCTAGGTCGCTTCCTTGATACTGCTCACTGCAGAACAGGATATCCACCTCATTTTCCCTAGCTGTTTGCATCAGGAGCACCTGTGCATCCTTACTTGTATGCAGGTTGACTTGAAGGAGCTTTAAGGATTTGCCCTTTTAAGTTTCTCCAGTTCCTCCTTGTAAACCGGGCAGGAAATTCTTCCAGGGATATGGTTGACTTCCGTTTTTCCCAAATCTGTACACGTTATGCACTTTGGCTTGTCATTAGTACACTTTTTGGAGAAGTGTCCCGCTTCGCCGCATCTCCGACAGTTTTTTGTTCTGTCGGGGCCCTTGCAAATTCGGGTCACGTGTCCATAGGCTAGGCACTTTTGACATCTTGTCACTTCTAAGTGCGTTCGGATGGATGCATTTATACAGCCAATACGCACTTTGCCCAGCTTAAGCAGACTCTCGCTGTCCGTTTCATTCAAGCGTACTAGTGCCACTTTCGTACCACCAAAACGTGTCAGAAGTCGGCAAGTCACCTCTAATTCGGGCTTTTGCAACTTCTGCTTTAAGACGGTTAAAACGTCCTCCTCTAAAGTTGTTTCGACAAGATCCCGAATTTCGAGGGTCTTTTTACTGACAAGAGCCGTAACCTCGGCCTTGTCCAGAAGAACGGAGGTAAGATTCTGAGCGAACTTTGAAGTTTCACCCCCCTTTTTCACAACAACAAGAACCTCTTTTTTAAGAGTTCTCCTAATTTTCACAATCTCTGTTCCAGTTTCCTCTGGCTTTACCGAAGTTGTTGCCAGTTTTATGAGATCATGGTAGGTCTCTGGATTCCGGGCCACAATTTTTATTGCCTCCGTTGTTCTAATTTTGGGGGGGCGCTTCTGAAGTCGCTCCCTCTCCTCCGCTTTCTTCAAGGCCTTTTTCTTACGGGCCTCCCGTTTCCTATTGGAGACAGTTTCAAAGTCTTTTTCGTTTTCAGGCTTATTTGCCACAGTTGCCTCCGAATAAGAAGCAACCCTGGCCGAAGCAGCCTTACTCACCTCCGTCTCCATAACAGTAGGGTTTGCCTTGGTCTCCTTGCTCTTAACCCTCTTACCCTTGGGAGTGGTCACAGAAGAATCAGTCTCCGGACCTTCAAACTCTCTAGGGCGCTTCCTTGGGTCGATGGACTTGCTCTCGCTGGATGTGGCGTGCGACATCGATCTAGGAGTTTCAGGATTCGACCTTGGTTTGCTTGGGCTAATGAAGGGCTTAGGTATAAATCGCAGGTTTCTGCAAAGCACCTCGTGCACCTTCTCCATTGCCACCATTCCATCCTTAACATCCTTGCTAATGTTTTTTTGCTTTTTGCAAGCACGCCACATACTATCCAGTATTATTGGGATCAGATCGACCTGTTCTAAAACATTTTCTTCGAATCTGCTAAGTCCCACATCCTCAGAATTTTTTATTTGGCTCCCTCTAAAATCCTTGGAGCCGTCTGCACCGACTACCGGGGCTTGAACCCGATCAGAATCGGTGACGGGATTACCCTCATTTGAGGTACCCGCTTGGAGTAATTTATTTGAATCTTTATCCATTTCATTCATTTTTTTTTGGTTTTAGAATCAGGGAACCACCCTGTTGGTTGCCCTTTAGTGAAAAGCCCCGCCACCACGGCAAGGTCTACCGAACATATCCATGATGTCAATCATGTCTAGCAGTGGATAAGCATCCACTTCTCCCAGCACATCAAAGACATCGATGATGTTCGGTAGTGGACAACCATCGGCGGGGATTATTATTATTATTATTATTATTATTATTATTATTATTATTATTATTATTATTATTATTATTATTATTATTTTATTTATTTATTTTTTTTTTTTGTAGTCGGAAGTGGAAAATCTGCGAATTCAGATACCTGGGCAATGAATTCCAGGTTATGTGGGGATGACCGCTCTTGTTTTGGTCTACCCACTAAAAACCACTCCCGTCTTAATTTGGGACACTTGATCCACCTGCGGAACTACCGTCAGGCCTTCAACTTCGCAAATGGTGGTCCCCTTGTCCTACTCCTTAACTGGGCCTTAATCCGCTCTAGCTATGTGGGAACGTGGGTGGGAGGAAAACTAAATGATTCCCTCCCCCCCACGCTCACACACAGCCGAGTACTGGATTCCTCCGGTCAACCTCGTCTTCCGTCTCTATCTTTTTCTTTCATTACTTTAATAATGAAGGATTCAATATGCCTCCACGAGTCCACGTTCTGAACCATGGTAGACACCATGTTATCGGCGTTGATTTCAAAGCCAACTGCCGTAAACATGGCCATTCTATCATGGCTCCAGTGCCCGCAATAAAAGAGAGTATGCTCCGCGTTATCTACTGCAGCGTCACAGTAGGCGCATTTTGCTACTCTCTTAATCTTAAACCTATGAAGGTACTGTCGGAAACATCCGTGACCTGACAACACTTGTGTCAGGTAGTAGCCAACTTCACCGTGCTTTCTTCCTAGCCAAGTGGCGAGGTTGGGGATCAGGCGATATGTCCACCTTCCTTTAAGATCCCCATCCCATCTCTCTTGCCATTGTTCAAGGAGTCTACATCTCGCCTCTTTGCGGATAGCCGCTTTGGCGAGATTTCTACTCTGCTCTTGCGAGGTAACTAGATCTTTGTTACGCTGAAAGACTTCCTGTCTTTCCCTTGCCAGTAAGTCCACTGGCGGGAGACTCGCAAGAACTAAAGCAGCGCTCGTTGAAACTGTTCTGTAGGCTGAAACTACTCTCCGCGCACAACCACCCTGTGCGGAGAGTAGCTCGTCAGAGATGCCGCGGTTCTTTAGGGACTCAGCCCATGCAGGGGCAGCATAGAGTTGCTTTGCTTGAACCACGGTCGCCACTAATCGGCGTTTCTTTTCCCTGGGGCCACCGACATTGGGCATCATCCTAGAAAGGTTTCCCATGCAGTCGGCGGCACTCAGTGACGTGATCTTAGAATGTTGGTCGAACTTTAATTTTCGATCCAACGTCACTCCCAGGTACTTTAAACTGTTTCCCCAGGAGACTTCAGTCTGTCCTATCCGAATCTTCGGGACCTCAAAGGATCTTTTACTTGTGACAAGCAAAGCTTCTGTCTTCTCTGTGGCCATTTGTAGGCCGTTGAGATCTAACCAGAGCTTTGTTCGTCTCAAGCTTTCGTTGACCCTTATTTCTAGAATCCGAAAAGTCCGCGCGCCACACACTATAATGACGTCATCCGCAAAGCCAACCATTATCGTATCTTCAGGTAACTTAATTCTAAGGAAGTCATCGTACATGACGTTCCATATGAATGGACCTACCTTTGATCCTTGGGGAGCTCCGCATGTCATTTCATGTTTGAGATGACATGCATCGCTCTTGTATTCAACCCATCTGTCGCTGAGATAGTTGTCTATCATTCGCAACAGATAGGTTGGTACCCCTTTACGACGCATCGCGTTGATGCAATTGTCCCACTTTGCGGAGTTAAATGCATTACGTATGTCGATGGAAATAAGCGCGCAGAATCCCTTCTTCTTGTCCTCTTTGACTTTCCTCGCATGGTTTACAACAGTGAGTATTGCGTCAACTGTTGACCGGCCTTTACGAAAGCCAAATTGATTCTTCGATAGGCTATTTTCACCTATCAGGATTTCCTGAAGTCTCTGCAGAACCATTCCCTCTAGAAATTTGCCCATCGTATCCAATAAACAAATTGGTCTGAACGATGTGACCTTATCCAGAGGTTTATCGCCTTTCCTGAGAAGGACCAACTTCTGCGTTTTCCAGTCACCGAAGAACTCTCCGTCTGTCAAGCACGTATTAAAGACGTCAAGAAGCAACTCAGGATCCACTGCGACAATCTCTTTTAAGATTTTGCTCGGTATCCCATCATTGCCTGGCGCTTTGCCGTTTCTTAACGTCTTTGCCACCTTTTTTAATTCCTTAATCGTGAAGAGCTCCTCGTCTCGTACCACGCAGTGAGTGTAGTCCTCTCTGGGGCTAGGTTCCGCATAGGGAAACAGTGCCTTTATGATTTTCAGGACCCAAATCGGATCATCCAAACCAGGGGTTTTATGCCTTGTCACTAATTTCTTAGCGACAATCTTAAAGGCCAAACCCCACGGATCCTTCTCGGAATCTCCGATTAGGTCCCTCCAGCAACAGCGTTGGCTACTTTTCACGGCCTGCTTAAAAGTACGTCTGGCTTTATGCCATGTTTCCTGCAGCTGGAGGTTTCCCTTCGAGTGGGTAAAATGCCTCCTTGCTGCGTGGCACTCTCTCTTAAGGCAGGCCAGTTCTTCATTCCACCAGTACATAGATCCCTTTCCCGTTTTTCTTTTCTGCCGGCGAGGCATAGAGTGATTGCAAGCTTGAACAATCACCCGCCTCGCCTCTCGCACTACACCCTTTAAAGAAGCTGGTTTCCTCACCCAGTTTGACTTGCGAATAAGTCGCGACTCTTCTAGGGACTCCGCCAGCTTCTCCCTGTTTAGTCTCCTGAGGTTCCAAGAGGCTCCCTTGCTACCATTTTTTGGTGCGGTTTGTCCTCGAAGTTTTCCCTCAGAGACTAAAAACTCTATGTACTGGTGGTCACTCAATGTTTCCTCATCCAGTACCCTCCATTCTCTTATTCTGCGGGCTAGGCGAGGAGATGCGATTGTTAAATCAAGGATAGATCCTGATTCTCCCCTCCTGAACGTGAACTCGTGGCCCCGGTTTAACACCACCAGCCCATTCGTCGCCAGCATATCGGAAACCAAGATTCCTCTCCTGTCCAGACGAGTCTCTCCCCATTCCGGCGACTTACTATTGAAATCTCCCGCAATGAGGACATCCCCGTCGAAAGCTCTCAGGCTCTCTTCAAGCGAGTGAATCTCGGTGTCGAATTTTCCAAGTGGGTCGTTGGGCGAGAAGTAGCAGCTGTATATGCGAATACCCGCCATCTCCACCCAAACATACCCCTTGTCCGTACCTAGGAATGAACCGGCGGTGATATCCGGATTACATATATGTATTGCTGATCTACCTGATGAGTCTTGAAACCAGTTTGAGAATCCTTGCTTCTTATACTGCTCACTAATGAGCAGTATATCCACTCCTCTCTCTCTGGCAGACTGCATCAGGAGATTTTGGGCAACACTACCCTTTCTGAGGTTGACCTGAAGAAATCTTACCTCTTCTGCTTAAGCTTCTTTAGTTCTTCCCTATAGACGGGGCAGGACCCGCTTCCTGGAGCGTGCTTTGTCTCCTTCATCCCTTTGTCCTCACAAGTTGTGCAATGGGATTCCCCTGCACAGTTCTTGTGGGAATGGTCTAAGGAGCCACACTTCCAGCAAGCTTTGCTCCTATCGGGTCCTTTGCAGACCCTTGCGATATGCCCATAACTAAGGCATTTATGGCATCTTTCCACTTCCACCCTGCTGCGGATCCTGCAGTTTATCCAACCTACCTTAACTTTACCAGCGGTAAGCAGAGCATCCGCGTCTGCTTCTGGTAGTTGGATAACTAACATCTTTACTCCTCCATGCAGGGTGAAGAGTCTGCAGGACACCTCTAAATCGGTCCTGCCCAAAGCTTCTTTTAAGGCCTTAGTGACATCTTCAATACTGGTTGTCTCATCCAAATCTCTAATCTCTAGTGATCTCTTTGTCACCAGAGGTGAGACCATTGCTTTGCCTTTGAGGGCCTCGGTCAATTTGCTGCTGAACGTTGAGAACTCCTGCCCCCTTTTAAGAACGAAAAGCAGATCTTGCCTTTTCGTTCTTCTAATGGACAGAACCTCTGTTTTTGTTTCAGCAGGGTTGACCTTGGCGAAAAGCTCTTCAATAAGTATCTTTGGAGGAACTTTTCCGTCCTTCATTGATACTCTGATGGCGTCGGTATTTCGTTTCTTTTTCTGACCTTGTCCACTGGACGATTGTTTTTTCTCTTTCTTCTTCTTCTCCGTATTTTTCTTGTCTTTCCTGGAAACAACTTCGTTCCAGCCGTCAGGATTTTTTTCTTCTTTCTCTGACGGCGTGGTGGATTTAGTTTTTTCCTCCTTCTGTGTTAACATAGAGGCCGGTTTTTTTGTCTGCCGGTCCTCTGGGGATGTTGAGGCGCCTCTCTTCGTGCTTTTGGTAGAAGAGGGGGCTTTATCCCCTTTCTTTTGTTTCGGAGTGGTCAATGGCGTTTTAGGACGTGCCACTTGACCAACTCCTCGGTACCTAATAGATGGCTCCATTGATTTTTGGAGCCGATCTGCTGATGAGCGGAGAGCAAGACCCGCACTCCTAACTCCGCCAAAGATTTCCTTTGCTTCGGCCATGAACTCTCTCACTTCTGTTGGAGTATTCTTCCTAAATGAATTCTCCATAGCGAGAAGAGTTTTTTCCAGAGCTTCATTTTGAAGTCTCTGCTCCGCCATGATACCAAGCATGATTTTCCATACTTCGGCCCATGGAGGAACCGAGAGACCACCCTGTTTCGATCCAATTGCAGCAGTGCATTTCTCTTCCTCGCTTATGGAAGGAAACTGATGCTTCGCTGCAGATGTTTCTGCAGTCTCTGTCTCCATTTTGTCTTCAGATTCACGGTCTGAAGAACCAGTGTGGTGTTGGCCCCCTCCAAAATCCGTGGGCCTTTCGTCGACCACCAGGGCTTTCACCTGATCGGAATCGACGGCAGGATTACCCTCTATCGAGGTACCTGCTTGGAGGATATCGTTGTTGACATCACACATTTCCATAATAAAAAAAAAAATTTTAAAGTTCCATATGGGTGTGAAAGTTAGTAGTGTAAGTGTATATGTGTACTGTTATGTAAATGAATGTGCCCATATCAGTGTAAGCAAGAAGTGTATTTATGCATATGTTGTTTGAGGAGCTTTGGAGGCTGGGACCAGCCGGAGATCCCCTTACATACTCTGCAACCATGGGAATAACGCGTTTATAGCGCATCCCAACTCATACTCAAGAAGAAACCTCTCCGGAGGGTTCCCCTTTCACCGCACAAACATGAAAGGCGTCGTTTATAGACTTAAACTTTTCAGATTCATACATCAGGTCCTGCTATCCCGCAAGCTTAATCCCCCCAATCTTCGTCGCTAATGACTTAATATAGTCCGACGTGCTGGCGGAGATGGCGAGAGTGGATAACAGGAACTGCCCATTCATGGAAGATGCCGTTTATAGACTATGTCTTCCCAATCACCAAGACGAAAACAGAACAAAAATTTCATACTGAACCCACCGGTTCAGATTCTTCTTGCCCATTCAGAGGGATATTGCGTTTATAGCCATACCCTCCATTTATACCATTCCCTAACATGCTGATATCCAGATGGTCCCCACCTCAAAAGCTCTCCAAACTACCCTCCTCCTCCTCCAAACAACTCAGCACACGTACACACATTTTATGTAAAATAATACACAAATGGGTGCAGATGAGCAGAGAAGATGGAGTCCCGGGCTTGGGACCGGTTCAAAGCGGAGTTATTATTATTATTATTATTATTATTATTATTATTATTATTATTATTATTATTATTATTATTATTATTATTATTATTATTATTATTATTATTATTATTATTATTATTATTATTATTATTATTATTATTATTATTATTATTATTATTATTATTATTATTATTATTATTATTATTATTATTATTATTATTATTATTATTATTATTATTATTATTATTATTATTATTATTATTATTATTATTATTATTATTATTATTATTTTTTTTTTTTTTTTTTTTTTTTTTTGCTTAGGGAATTTTGGGAAATCTGCCTACAGATACCTTGGATTCCGCACTCCAAGGTTATGTGGGGTTGGTAAAATAAGAAAAAAAAAGGGAATATAAAAAAAAGATAAATAAAGAAATGTTATAAGAAATTTAATTAACTGGCGACCTACTACCAGCCCGACCCACTAAAACCCGTAACCCTTCTTTTGGAGCCCTTTACTTTCCCTCGGAACTGTCGTAAGACTTTAGCCTTCGAGGGAGGCGCTCCAACTCTATCGCTGCTGCGACTTTGTTCTGTGTCTGCGGTTCTCCTGCGTCAATAGTTAAAAAATTTAAAACTATTTCAATATAAAAGCGGAATTAACAGCACAACAACAATAAAAAACAAAATTTTTTAAGAAGTTTAAAAAGTCAAAAGATAAAATTATAAACGGATATATAAAAAAAGAAAAAATAAACGCGTATAAAATATTGAAAACAAAACTGTACAAACATGAATAAAAAAAACACACACAATTAAAAAATGTATACGGACAAATAAATCACAAAATAAATTAATAAAAAACAAATAAACAAATTAAAAGCTGTTTAAATTACGCTTTTTGGCGGCCGTCGAGATCCTTCCTCGACATAACCGAGATTATGAAGTTCTCGACTTTCCGCCAATTATCTGCTGACTGGGTCATCAGCGATACCATGTTCTCCGGTGTAACTTGACTGTTTACACCTTCGAACATGGCCCGCCTCTCCAAGTCCCGTTTCTTGCATGAGAAGAGGGTGTGCTCCGCGTTGTCCTCAGGGAACTGGCAATATGCACACACCTCGTCCTCGCGTAATTTAAAGCGACACAGGTACGAGTTAAAACACCCGTGACCTGTGAGCGCCTGAGTCAAATAATAGGAGACTTCTCCATGTTTTCGGTTTATCCAGGTGGTGAGTGTTGGAATCAGACGATAGGTCCATCTACCCTTTTCCTCCCTATCCCATCTGTCCTGCCATGTCTCGATAAGTCTGTTTCTCGCGTATTTGCGGATGTAGTCCTTGCTAGGTCTTTTCTCTTCTGGGTACTCGGGATTATTTCTTCTTTTAAAAAGAAGAAATACTTCCTCCCTTTCCCTTGCCATAAGATCTGCCGGCGGGACACTTGCAAGGACTTGCACAGCGCTCGTCGAGACCGTCTTATACGCAGAAACGATACGGGTAGTAACACATCTCTGCGCAGACAGCATATTATCGCAAATGGTTTTGCTTCTTGTTTTAAGTGAGGGAGCCCACGCTGCTGCTGCGTAAAACAGCTTAGCGTGGGCAACACTAACCACCAGTCTCCTTTTCCTGTCACGTGGTCCGCGAACGTTTGGCATAAGTCGTGCCAAGTCTGACGCACACTTTATCGCCTTATTCAAGGCCGTCGCTATATGGTAATGGAAGTTTAACCTTCCATCGAGCTCCACTCCTAAATACTTAATATGTTTACTCCACTTGACCTCGAATTCGTCTATCACGATTCGTGGGAAACTATAACCACGTCTGTCTGTGACGAGCAGAGCTTCGGTTTTTTCCAAGGCCATTTGAAGACCTCTGGCATCCAACCAGCTTTTAACTCGCCGCAGACATTCGTTCACCAATGTCCCAAGGGCTTCCTCGCTTTCGGCTGAGCACACGACCAACGCATCGTCCGCAAAGCCGATGATGACCGCGCCTTCAGGTAGACCCATTCGCAGGAAGTTATCATAGGATACATTCCACACGAATGGTCCCACCCTCGAGCCTTGGGGGGCACCACTTTGCATCTCTTCCTTCAGAGTCCAGTTGTCCCCCTCATAGATTACCCACCTGTCGCTAAGATAATCATTCATTATCCGCAACAAGTAGGGCGGTATTCTCTTCTCCATCATCGACTGGATGAGATCTTTCCATCGTGCGGAGTTAAACGCGTTACGTATGTCAATAGCCACCAATGCGCAGAAGCCCTTCTTCTTCTTTGGTCCCAATTTGTTTTTTCCCGCTTTGGCTATGTCCACAACTGCCTGAATGGCATCAACCGTGGACCTGCCTTTGCGGAAACCAAATTGGTAATCGGATAGACTATTCTCTCCGGTCAAATGGGTTTGCATTCTCTGCAGAACCATATCTTCTAGAAGTTTACCCATCGTATCTAACAGGCAAATAGGCCTGTACGACGAGACTTTATCCAGAGGTTTTTCGCCTTTTCTTAGGAGGACTTGCCTCTGCCGCTTCCAGTCGCGGAAGAACTCTCCTTTCTCAAGGCAAAGATTGAAACATCGGAGCAGAATCTGGGGTAAAGTGTCGATAACCAATTTTAGGATCTCGTTACTTATCCCATCGATTCCAGGCGCCTTGCCTGTTTTCAATCTTCTACCTGCATTTCTCAATTCTGTAAGAGTGAAAAGTTCCTCCTCACCGACTTCGCAGGTACTCCAGTCCTTCCCAACCCACGGTTCTGCAGAAGGAAATAGAGCTTTTATAATCCTTCTGACCCAATCGGGATTGTCCAGGCCGGGGGTCTTTTGCCTCGTTCCTAATTTCTTAGTAACGATTTTAAAAGCCAGACCCCATGGGTCCTTCTCGACATCATCAATTAGGTCTTTCCAGCAACGGCGTTGTGACGCTTGAATCTCTTTTTTCAGGCTTTTCTTGGCCTCCTTAAATACTTCCTTTAGCAAAGGATCTCCCTTAGAACGGGTATAATTCCTTCTAGCTTTGAAGCACGCTTTCCGCAAGGAGGCCAGAGCATCCGACCACCAGTGCACCGAGCTTTTTCGTGAAGCGGTACACCTGCGACGCGGCATAGATGCATCGCAGGCAGCGGTGATGGTTTTCCTCACCGCTCGTACCTCTGCATCCAGGGTATTTGGCCTCTGCACCCAACCCAATTCCTCAATGAGGCGGGATTCTTCCAGGGATCGGACAAATTTCTCCTTAACGTCCATGTCCTTCCCCGGTTCACAATCGTTAAATTGCTCCTGGAGACCATTTCTCTGATCACTCTGCCTCTTTTATCGAGCCTTGACTCGCCCCACTCCGGCGACTTAGCATTAAAATCCCCGGTGACGAGTACATCCAGCTTGGATTCTCTAAGGCTCGACTCGAGTTCCTGAATGTCATCTTCGAAGTCCGTCAGTGCATCGTTTGGCGAGAAGTAGCAGCTGTACATACGTATGCCCGCAGCCTCTACCCAAACGAATCCACTGCTCGTCTCCAGATACCTTGCAACCCGCAGCTCAGGATTGCACACTTGAACAGCGGCCCTACCTGATTTATCCTGGTACCAGGGAGCGAGATCGTTTTTCCTGTGTTGCTCGCTGCAGAACAGGATGTCGATCCCTTTTTCCTTGACCGTCTGCATCAGGAGGGCCTGCGCCGTCCTGCAGGTGTGCAGGTTGACCTGCAGAAACTTTAAGGGTTTGCCTTTTTATGCCTCTGCAGCAATTCCCTGTAAACCGGACAAGAGCTTTTCCCGGATATATGGACAATATCTGTCTTTCCTAAATCTGTGCATGTTAAACACTTAGGTTGTTCGACGGAACAGTTCTTTGCCATGTGACCCTCACCGCCGCATCTCCGACAGTTTTTAGTTCTGTCGGGGCCTTTGCATGATCGGGTCACGTGTCCATATGTAAGGCACTTTAGGCACCTCACAACTTCCAGATGCTCTCGGACTCGGACGTTTAACCATCCTATTCTTACCTTGCCGATCTTCAGCAGAGTCTGACTATCAGTCTCTGCCAGGCGGACCAACGCAACCTTTGTGCCACTAAAACGTGGCAGAAGTCTGCACACTATGTCCGTGTCAGGCTTCCCCAATTTCTCCCTCAAAACCGAAACCACATCCTCCTCGGTCGTAGTTTCATCGAGGCCGTTCAATTCCAGACACCTCTTGTTTACAAGAGCCGTAACCTCGGCCCTATCATGCGAGGCCGAGGCCAGAGCCCTCGCAAATTTTAAGGTGTCACCTCCCTTTTTCACGACCAGGAGAACATCTTTATTAAGTGCCCTCCTGATCCTGAGAACCTCTATATTTGACTTTTCAGGCTTCACAGTGCGTTTCATTTCAGTCACGATCTCAGCGATAGCCTTTGGGTTTTTCGCTGAGATCCTTACTGCCTCTGTATTTCTCGGCTTTGAAGGATACTTTTGGAGCTCCTTCTCTTGTTTCTTTTTTAAGGCCTTCTTTTTGGCCTTTGCCTTTTTATCGATGACAGCGGCAAAGCCGTCGCCATCTACTTTGTCATCCTTTGAGACCACTGAAGCGTGAGTCTCTTTGACTATTTTCTCGGCTGCTCCTCCACTACCTGGCTCCAACGGAAGGGTTTGCGTAGGTACTTCCTCGCACTTCCTCTTCTCAGACTGGCCATCAGGATGTGGACTCGCATCCGGACTATTCCCGTTTCTTGGGCGCTTCTTATCATTAAATGCACCGCTCTGACCCGCCGCAGCACGCTTGTGTGATGGTGTTACACAGTTCGCGTTTGTTGGCTCTGGGATTATAAAGGGCTCGGGGATAAATCGCATGTTCTTGCGAATTATCTCGTGCACCTTTCCCAACGCCAACATTCCGTCCTGGACGTCCTTGCTAATGTTTTTCTGCTTTTTGCAGGCCCGCCACATACCGTCGAGTATTTTAGGCATTAGTTCGACCTGCTCTACAACATTTTTTTGGAAACTGTTAAGTCCCTTCTCCGCAGAATTTTCGTTTTGGCCCCCCCCCAAAATCCGTGGGGCCTGCGACGGTCTTTGAAAGATCGACGGGAGTATTGTCCCCTTGCGGGGTTCCTCCTTGGGGTAATTCATTTAAACTTTGACTCATCTTCATTAGTATTTTGGTTTTTATGTCAGGGAACCACCCTGTTGGTTGTCCTTTAGTGAAAAGCCCCGCCACCACGGCAAGGTCTACCGAACATATCCAAGATGCCAGTCGTGTCTGGCAGCGGACCCACTTCTCCCAGTACATCAAAGAAGTCAATGACATTTGGCAGTGGATCCGCTTCTCCCAGCACGTCAAAGACATCTATGATGTTCGGTAGTGGACAACCCGGCGGGGATTATTATTATTATTATTATTATTATTATTATTATTATTATTATTATTATTATTATTATTATTATTATTATTATTATTATTATTATTATTATTATTATTATTATTATTATTATTATTATTATTTTTTTTTTTTATTCACGGGGGAGAAGAGGAAATGCATTTACGCATCCCCAGGAAGATCCTACTTACCTGGGGTATGTCGGACTCGTACAAAATGCAAGGAAAAAAAAGAAACCTCACATACCTGCTTTTAACGGCAGTCACCCTACCGACTAAAACCTCTTCTTGTTTCCCCTGGGTTTCGAACCTTCTATCCACCTACGGAACTACCTAGTGGCTTCAGACTTCGTAGATGAATGGTTCCATGTAGTCGCTGGCGCGACTCTCCCGTGCCGCTCTTGTTCTGGCCTTATTTTCTCCTTGTCCTTGACAAAGTCTTCTTAGCTTCCTCTAAGGCAGTCCTGAAGACCTTGCACCGACCTGATCCGGCGACGTGTTGGATGTCCTCCTTTTCGCCGAACTTCGCCTGGCATAAGAAGCAGCATGAGCTCTTCTTACAATCTGCTACCTTATGGCCGGCTTCTCCGCACTTGAAGCACGCAGCCGACCTGTCTACCTCTTGGCAATCTCTTCCTATGTGGCCGTAGCCAAGGCACCTATGGCACCTTGTGACCGCAGTTCTTCTTCTGACCTGGCAGGACACGAACCCAATTTTAATGTGTCCTATTTTCTCCAGCTTATCTGCATCCTCTTGGCTGGTGACAACGACAGCGAGCTTTACTCCTCGCTTGTTTGGGCCAAGGACCGCCACCCTTCTGCTCCCTGCTGGCACCGTAGAGATTTGCTCCAGGGCATTCAAAACGTCTTCCTTTTCAGTAAGGGCGTCCATATCGCGGATTTCCAACGTAGTTTGCCGGACCGCAATCTGCACCTTACCCAAATCGCCGATTACCTTTGTCACCTCCTCGGTGAACAGCTTCTTGTTGGAAGACCCTCCAATTTTAATAAGAAGGTCTCCTTTTTTAGTGGGTAAAGCTCCCACAACCCTTGTCTGGCTGGCCTCCAGGTCAGCCTCCCTTCGAACCTTCGCCAGCACTTCAGCGAAAGTTTTTCCTTCGGCCACTTTAACGATCACTGTGGCTCTTCCCTTCTTGACCTGGTCTGGCTTTGGAACCGTTTTGTTCCCCTTGCCTCCAGTCTTTTTTGGTTTCTCCTCCTTTTTCCTTTTTGGATCCTTCGCAGGCTCAGGATCACTTCTCTTCCGCTTCTGAGCATCCAAGACGACGTTTCTCAACACGATCGCGTTACAGCGATCTCGTCTAGCTCTACGATCCTGTCTGGCCTCTTCCGACCAAGTCAATCCCTGGTAGAGACTCTCATCTTTTTTGGTAGCTGCTGCGTGCTTCTCCTTTACGTCCCTTATGAGCGATGTTAAGCTTCTGAGTCCATCCTTGATTGTCCTATTGACATTCTTCTGGACTTCACAGGACTTCAGCATCTTGCTGACCTCCTCCTCCATTTCTAAAATGCTCGCTGCCTCTTCCTCCCGCAGCTTAATGCATTCATCTCGATCTTGGTTGCAGCTTGCAATGTCCTTTGCCGAGGCATTACTGAAGACAGAAATGCAGCTGGCTTGACTCGTCACGCTGCTCGTACTCCCTCGTCTCTCCGACCTGTCCACGATGATCTGTGGCACTACCAACGCGTTGTTGCCCTCCTGCATCCTTGGGCCACTGGCCACCGCCCTCACGCTCGAAAGCGCTTGACGATCGGAACCAGTGAGGGATTTAGCCGTAGCATTACCCCGCAGGTACTCTTCCTCGTTTTTACAATCGCTCATGATGGATGTTTCTTGTTTGCTGGTTTTGGTCCGCGTCGAGTATTTGATTTCCTCGATACCACCTATTTCTAGGAAGCTAACCTATCCGCCACCTGGCACGCGTCCGATAGAGGACCAGCAACCCCGCGCAAAAGAACAGGTTCTAATGCGCCCCGGGTAGAACAAAAGTTCCAATTAGAACAAAAGTTCCAACCGGGCACGGAATTATTATTATTATTATTATTATTATTATTATTATTATTATTATTATTGTTATTATTATTATTATTATTATTATTATTATTATTATTATTATTATTATTATTATTATTATTATTATTATTATTATTTTTTTTTTTTTTTTTTTTGCTTAGGGACTTTTGGGAAATCTGCCTACAGATACCTTGGATTCCGCACTCCAAGGTTATGTGGGGTTGGTAAAATAAGAAAAAAAAAAGGGAATATAAAAAAAGATAAATAAAGAAATGTTATAAGAAATTTAATTAACTGGCGACCTACTACCAGCCCGACCCACTAAAACCCGTAACCCTTCTTTTGGAGCCCTTTACCCTCCCTCGGAACTGTCGTAAGACTTTAGCCTTCGAGGGAGGCGCTCCAACTCTATCGCTGCTGCGACTTTGTTCTGTGTCTGCGGTTCTCCTGCGTCAATAGTTAAAAAATTTAAAACTATTTTAATATAAAAGCGGAATTAACAGCACAACAACAATAAAAAACAAAATTTTTTAAGAAGTTTAAAAAGTCAAAAGATAAAATTATAAACGGATATATAAAAAAAAAAGAAAAAAATAAACGCGTATAAAATATTGAAAACAAAACTGTAGAAACATGAATAAAAAAAAAACACACACAATTAAAAAATGTATATGGACAAATAAATCACAAAATAAATTAATAAAAAACAAATAAACAAATTAAAAGCTGTTTAAATTACGCTTTTTGGCGGCCGTCGAGATCCTTCCTCGACATAACCGAGATTATGAAGTTCTCGACTTTCCGCCAATTATCTGCTGACTGGGTCATCAGCGATACCATGTTCTCCGGTGTAACTTGACTGTTTACACCTTCGAACATGGCCCGCCTCTCCAAGTCCCGTTTCTTGCATGAGAAGAGGGTGTGCTCCGCGTTGTCCTCAGGGAACTGGCAATATGCACACACCTCGTCCTCGCGTAATTTAAAGCGACACAGGTACGAGTTAAAACACCCGTGACCTGTGAGCGCCTGAGTCAAATAATAGGAGACTTCTCCATGTTTTCGGTTTATCCAGGTGGTGAGTGTTGGAATCAGACGATAGGTCCATCTACCCTTTTCCTCCCTATCCCATCTGTCCTGCCATGTCTCGATAAGTCTGTTTCTCGCGTATTTGCGGATGTAGTCCTTGCTAGGTCTTTTCTCTTCTGGGTACTCGGGATTATTTCTTCTTTTAAAAAGAAGAAATACTTCCTCCCTTTCCCTTGCCATAAGATCTGCCGGCGGGACACTTGCAAGGACTTGCACAGCGCTCGTCGAGACCGTCTTATACGCAGAAACGATACGGGTAGTAACACATCTCTGCGCAGACAGCATATTATCGCAAATGGTTTTGCTTCTTGTTTTAAGTGAGGGAGCCCACGCTGCTGCTGCGTAAAACAGCTTAGCGTGGGCAACACTAACCACCAGTCTCCTTTTCCTGTCACGTGGTCCGCGAACGTTTGGCATAAGTCGTGCCAAGTCTGACGCACACTTTATCGCCTTATTCAAGGCCGTCGCTATATGGTAATGGAAGTTTAACCTTCCATCGAGCTCCACTCCTAAATACTTAATATGTTTACTCCACTTGACCTCGAATTCGTCTATCACGATTCGTGGGAAACTATAACCACGTCTGTCTGTGACGAGCAGAGCTTCGGTTTTTTCCAAGGCCATTTGAAGACCTCTGGCATCCAACCAGCTTTTAACTCGCCGCAGACATTCGTTCACCAATGTCCCAAGGGCTTCCTCGCTTTCGGCTGAGCACACGACCAACGCATCGTCCGCAAAGCCGATGATGACCGCGCCTTCAGGTAGACCCATTCGCAGGAAGTTATCATAGGATACATTCCACACGAATGGTCCCACCCTCGAGCCTTGGGGGGCACCACTTTGCATCTCTTCCTTCAGAGTCCAGTTGTCCCCCTCATAGATTACCCACCTGTCGCTAAGATAATCATTCATTATCCGCAACAAGTAGGGCGGTATTCTCTTCTCCATCATCGACTGGATGAGATCTTTCCATCGTGCGGAGTTAAACGCGTTACGTATGTCAATAGCCACCAATGCGCAGAAGCCCTTCTTCTTCTTTGGTCCCAATTTGTTTTTTCCCGCTTTAGCTATGTCCACAACTGCCTGAATGGCATCAACCGTGGACCTGCCTTTGCGGAAACCAAATTGGTAATCGGATAGACTATTCTCTCCGGTCAAATGGGTTTGCATTCTCTGCAGAACCATATCTTCTAGAAGTTTACCCATCGTATCTAACAGGCAAATAGGCCTGTACGACGAGACTTTATCCAGAGGTTTTTCGCCTTTTCTTAGGAGGACTTGCCTCTGCCGCTTCCAGTCGCGGAAGAACTCTCCTTTCTCAAGGCAAAGATTGAAACATCGGAGCAGAATCTGGGGTGAAGTGTCGATAACCAATTTTAGGATCTCGTTACTTATCCCATCGATTCCAGGCGCCTTGCCTGTTTTCAATCTTCTACCTGCATTTCTCAATTCTGTAAGAGTGAAAAGTTCCTCCTCACCGACTTCGCAGGTACTCCAGTCCTTCCCAACCCACGGTTCTGCAGGAGGAAATAGAGCTTTTATAATCCTTCTGACCCAATCGGGATTGTCCAGGCCGGGGGTCTTTTGCCTCGTTCCTAATTTCTTAGTAACGATTTTAAAAGCCAGACCCCATGGGTCCTTCTCGACATCATCAATTAGGTCTTTCCAGCAACGGCGTTGTGACGCTTGAATCTCTTTTTTCAGGCTTTTCTTGGCCTCCTTAAATACTTCCTTTAGCAAAGGATCTCCCTTAGAACGGGTATAATTCCTTCTAGCTTTGAAGCACGCTTTCCGCAAGGAGGCCAGAGCATCCGACCACCAGTGCACCGAGCTTTTTCGTGAAGCGGTACACCTGCGACGCGGCATAGATGCATCGCAGGCAGCGGTGATGGTTTTCCTCACCGCTCGTACCTCTGCATCCAGGGTATTTGGCCTCTGCACCCAACCCAATTCCTCAATGAGGCGGGATTCTTCCAGGGATCGGACAAATTTCTCCTTAACGTCCATGTCCTTCCCCGGTTCACAATCGTTAAATTGCTCCTGGAGACCATTTCTCTGATCACTCTGCCTCTTTTATCGAGCCTTGACTCGCCCCACTCCGGCGACTTAGCATTAAAATCCCCGGTGACGAGTACATCCAGCTTGGATTCTCTAAGGCTCGACTCGAGTTCCTGAATGTCATCTTCGAAGTCCGTCAGTGCATCGTTTGGCGAGAAGTAGCAGCTGTACATACGTATGCCCGCAGCCTCTACCCAAACGAATCCACTGCTCGTCTCCAGATACCTTGCAACCCGCAGCTCAGGATTGCACACTTGAACAGCGGCCCTACCTGATTTATCCTGGTACCAGGGAGCGAGATCGTTTTTCCTGTGTTGCTCGCTGCAGAACAGGATGTCGATCCCTTTTTCCTTGACCTTCTGCATCAGGAGGGCCTGCGCCGTCCTGCAGGTGTGCAGGTTGACCTGCAGAAACTTTAAGGGTTTGCCTTTTTATGCCTCTGCAGCAATTCCCTGTAAACCGGACAAGAGCTTTTCCCGGATATATGGACAATATCTGTCTTTCCTAAATCTGTGCATGTTAAACACTTAGGTTGTTCGACGGAACAGTTCTTTGCCATGTGACCCTCACCGCCGCATCTCCGACAGTTTTTAGTTCTGTCGGGGCCTTTGCATGATCGGGTCACGTGTCCATATGTAAGGCACTTTAGGCACCTCACAACTTCCAGATGCTCTCGGACTCGGACGTTTAACCATCCTATTCTTACCTTGCCGATCTTCAGCAGAGTCTGACTATCAGTCTCTGCCAGGCGGACCAACGCAACCTTTGTGCCACTAAAACGTGGCAGAAGTCTGCACACTATGTCCGTGTCAGGCTTCCCCAATTTCTCCCTCAAAACCGAAACCACATCCTCCTCGGTCGTAGTTTCATCGAGGCCGTTCAATTCCAGACACCTCTTGTTTACAAGAGCCGTAACCTCGGCCCTATCATGCGAGGCCGAGGCCAGAGCCCTCGCAAATTTTAAGGTGTCACCTCCCTTTTTCACGACCAGGAGAACATCTTTATTAAGTGCCCTCCTGATCCTGAGAACCTCTATATTTGACTTTTCAGGCTTCACAGTGCGTTTCATTTCAGTCACGATCTCAGCGATAGCCTTTGGGTTTTTCGCTGAGATCCTTACTGCCTCTGTATTTCTCGGCTTTGAAGGATACTTTTGGAGCTCCTTCTCTTGTTTCTTTTTTAAGGCCTTCTTTTTGGCCTTTGCCTTTTTATCGATGACAGCGGCAAAGCCGTCGCCATCTACTTTGTCATCCTTTGAGACCACTGAAGCGTGAGTCTCTTTGACTATTTTCTCGGCTGCTCCTCCACTACCTGGCTCCAACGGAAGGGTTTGCGTAGGTACTTCCTCGCACTTCCTCTTCTCAGACTGGCCATCAGGATGTGGACTCGCATCCGGACTATTCCCGTTTCTTGGGCGCTTCTTATCATTAAATGCACCGCTCTGACCCGCCGCAGCACGCTTGTGTGATGGTGTTACACAGTTCGCGTTTGTTGGCTCTGGGATTATAAAGGGCTCGGGGATAAAACGCATGTTCTTGCGAATTATCTCGTGCACCTTTCCCAACGCCAACATTCCGTCCTGGACGTCCTTGCTAATGTTTTTCTGCTTTTTGCAGGCCCGCCACATACCGTCGAGTATTTTAGGCATTAGTTCGACCTGCTCTACAACATTTTTTTGGAAACTGTTAAGTCCCTTCTCCGCAGAATTTTCGTTTTGGCCCCCCCCCCAAAATACGTGGGGCCTGCGACGGTCTTTGAAAGATCGACGGGAGTATTGTCCCCTTGCGGGGTTCCTCCTTGGGGTAATTCATTTAAACTTTGACTCATCTTCATTAGTATTTTGGTTTTTATGTCAGGGAACCACCCTGTTGGTTGTCCTTTAGTGAAAAGCCCCGCCACCACGGCAAGGTCTACCGAACATATCCAAGATGCCAGTCGTGTCTGGCAGCGGACCCACTTCTCCCAGTACATCAAAGAAGTCAATGACATTTGGCAGTGGATCCGCTTCTCCCAGCACGTCAAAGACATCTATGATGTTCGGTAGTGGACAACCCGGCGGGGATTATTATTATTATTATTATTATTATTATTATTATTATTATTATTATTATTATTATTATTATTATTATTATTTTTTTTTTTTTTATTCACGGGGGAGAAGAGGAAATGCATTTACGCATCCCCAGGAAGATCCCACTTACCTGGGGTATGTCGGACTCGTACAAAATGCAAGGAAAAAAAAGAAACCTCACATACCTGCTTTTAACGGCAGTCACCCTACCGACTAAAACCTCTTCTTGTTTCCCCTGGGTTTCGAACCTTCTATCCACCTACGGAACTACCTAGTGGCTTCAGACTTCGTAGATGAATGGTTCCATGTAGTCGCTGGCGCGACTCTCCCGTGCCGCTCTTGTTCTGGCCTTATTTTCTCCTTGTCCTTGACAAAGTCTTCTTAGCTTCCTCTAAGGCAGTCCTGAAGACCTTGCACCGACCTGATCCGGCGACGTGTTGGATGTCCTCCTTTTCGCCGAACTTCGCCTGGCATAAGAAGCAGCATGAGCTCTTCTTACAATCTGCTACCTTATGGCCGGCTTCTCCGCACTTGAAGCACGCAGCCGACCTGTCTACCTCTTGGCAATCTCTTCCTATGTGGCCGTAGCCAAGGCACCTATGGCACCTTGTGACCGCAGTTCTTCTTCTGACCTGGCAGGACACGAACCCAATTTTAATGTGTCCTATTTTCTCCAGCTTATCTGCATCCTCTTGGCTGGTGACAACGACAGCGAGCTTTACTCCTCGCTTGTTTGGGCCAAGGACCGCCACCCTTCTGCTCCCTGCTGGCACCGTAGAGATTTGCTCCAGGGCATTCAAAACGTCTTCCTTTTCAGTAAGGGCGTCCATATCGCGGATTTCCAACGTAGTTTGCCGGACCGCAATCTGCACCTTACCCAAATCGCCGATTACCTTTGTCACCTCCTCGGTGAACAGCTTCTTGTTGGAAGACCCTCCAATTTTAATAAGAAGGTCTCCTTTTTTAGTGGGTAAAGCTCCCACAACCCTTGTCTGGCTGGCCTCCAGGTCAGCCTCCCTTCGAACCTTCGCCAGCACTTCAGCGAAAGTTTTTCCTTCGGCCACTTTAACGATCACTGTGGCTCTTCCCTTCTTGACCTGGTCTGGCTTTGGAACCGTTTTGTTCCCCTTGCCTCCAGTCTTTTTTGGTTTCTCCTCCTTTTTCCTTTTTGGATCCTTCGCAGGCTCAGGATCACTTCTCTTCCGCTTCTGAGCATCCAAGACGACGTTTCTCAACACGATCGCGTTACAGCGATCTCGTCTAGCTCTACGATCCTGTCTGGCCTCTTCCGACCAAGTCAATCCCTGGTAGAGACTCTCATCTTTTTTGGTAGCTGCTGCGTGCTTCTCCTTTACGTCCCTTATGAGCGATGTTAAGCTTCTGAGTCCATCCTTGATTGTCCTATTGACATTCTTCTGGACTTCACAGGACTTCAGCATCTTGCTGACCTCCTCCTCCATTTCTAAAATGCTCGCTGCCTCTTCCTCCCGCAGCTTAATGCATTCATCTCGATCTTGGTTGCAGCTTGCAATGTCCTTTGCCGAGGCATTACTGAAGACAGAAATGCAGCTGGCTTGACTCGTCACGCTGCTCGTACTCCCTCGTCTCTCCGACCTGTCCACGATGATCTGTGGCACTACCAACGCGTTGTTGCCCTCCTGCATCCTTGGGCCACTGGCCACCGCCCTCACGCTCGAAAGCGCTTGACGATCGGAACCAGTGAGGGATTTAGCCGTAGCATTACCCCGCAGGTACTCTTCCTCGTTTTTACAATCGCTCATGATGGATGTTTCTTGTTTGCTGGTTTTGGTCCGCGTCGAGTATTTGATTTCCTCGATACCACCTATTTCTAGGAAGCTAACCTATCCGCCACCTGGCACGCGTCCGATAGAGGACCAGCAACCCCGCGCAAAAGAACAGGTTCTAATGCGCCCCGGGTAGAACAAAAGTTCCAATTAGAACAAAAGTTCCAACCGGGCACGGAATTATTATTATTATTATTATTATTATTATTATTATTATTATTGTTATTATTATTATTATTATTATTATTATTATTATTATTATTATTATTATTATTATTATTATTATTATTTTTTTTTTTTTTTTTTTTTTGCTTAGGGACTTTTGGGAAATCTGCCTACAGATACCTTGGATTCCGCACTCCAAGGTTATGTGGGGTTGGTAAAATAAGAAAAAAAAAAGGGAATATAAAAAAAGATAAATAAAGAAATGTTATAAGAAATTTAATTAACTGGCGACCTACTACCAGCCCGACCCACTAAAACCCGTAACCCTTCTTTTGGAGCCCTTTACCCTCCCTCGGAACTGTCGTAAGACTTTAGCCTTCGAGGGAGGCGCTCCAACTCTATCGCTGCTGCGACTTTGTTCTGTGTCTGCGGTTCTCCTGCGTCAATAGTTAAAAAATTTAAAACTATTTCAATATAAAAGCGGAATTAACAGCACAACAACAATAAAAAACAAAATTTTTTAAGAAGTTTAAAAAGTCAAAAGATAAAATTATAAACGGATATATAAAAAAAAAAGAAAAAAATAAACGCGTATAAAATATTGAAAACAAAACTGTAGAAACATGAATAAAAAAAAAACACACACAATTAAAAAATGTATATGGACAAATAAATCACAAAATAAATTAATAAAAAACAAATAAACAAATTAAAAGCTGTTTAAATTACGCTTTTTGGCGGCCGTCGAGATCCTTCCTCGACATAACCGAGATTATGAAGTTCTCGACTTTCCGCCAATTATCTGCTGACTGGGTCATCAGCGATACCATGTTCTCCGGTGTAACTTGACTGTTTACACCTTCGAACATGGCCCGCCTCTCCAAGTCCCGTTTCTTGCATGAGAAGAGGGTGTGCTCCGCGTTGTCCTCAGGGAACTGGCAATATGCACACACCTCGTCCTCGCGTAATTTAAAGCGACACAGGTACGAGTTAAAACACCCGTGACCTGTGAGCGCCTGAGTCAAATAATAGGAGACTTCTCCATGTTTTCGGTTTATCCAGGTGGTGAGTGTTGGAATCAGACGATAGGTCCATCTACCCTTTTCCTCCCTATCCCATCTGTCCTGCCATGTCTCGATAAGTCTGTTTCTCGCGTATTTGCGGATGTAGTCCTTGCTAGGTCTTTTCTCTTCTGGGTACTCGGGATTATTTCTTCTTTTAAAAAGAAGAAATACTTCCTCCCTTTCCCTTGCCATAAGATCTGCCGGCGGGACACTTGCAAGGACTTGCACAGCGCTCGTCGAGACCGTCTTATACGCAGAAACGATACGGGTAGTAACACATCTCTGCGCAGACAGCATATTATCGCAAATGGTTTTGCTTCTTGTTTTAAGTGAGGGAGCCCACGCTGCTGCTGCGTAAAACAGCTTAGCGTGGGCAACACTAACCACCAGTCTCCTTTTCCTGTCACGTGGTCCGCGAACGTTTGGCATAAGTCGTGCCAAGTCTGACGCACACTTTATCGCCTTATTCAAGGCCGTCGCTATATGGTAATGGAAGTTTAACCTTCCATCGAGCTCCACTCCTAAATACTTAATATGTTTACTCCACTTGACCTCGAATTCGTCTATCACGATTCGTGGGAAACTATAACCACGTCTGTCTGTGACGAGCAGAGCTTCGGTTTTTTCCAAGGCCATTTGAAGACCTCTGGCATCCAACCAGCTTTTAACTCGCCGCAGACATTCGTTCACCAATGTCCCAAGGGCTTCCTCGCTTTCGGCTGAGCACACGACCAACGCATCGTCCGCAAAGCCGATGATGACCGCGCCTTCAGGTAGACCCATTCGCAGGAAGTTATCATAGGATACATTCCACACGAATGGTCCCACCCTCGAGCCTTGGGGGGCACCACTTTGCATCTCTTCCTTCAGAGTCCAGTTGTCCCCCTCATAGATTACCCACCTGTCGCTAAGATAATCATTCATTATCCGCAACAAGTAGGGCGGTATTCTCTTCTCCATCATCGACTGGATGAGATCTTTCCATCGTGCGGAGTTAAACGCGTTACGTATGTCAATAGCCACCAATGCGCAGAAGCCCTTCTTCTTCTTTGGTCCCAATTTGTTTTTTCCCGCTTTGGCTATGTCCACAACTGCCTGAATGGCATCAACCGTGGACCTGCCTTTGCGGAAACCAAATTAGTAATCGGATAGACTATTCTCTCCGGTCAAATAGGTTTGCATTCTCTGCAGAACCATATCTTCTAGAAGTTTACCCATCGTACCTAACAGGCAAATAGGCCTGTACGACGAGACTTTATCCAGAGGTTTTTCGCCTTTTCTTAGGAGGACTAGCCTCTGCCGCTTCCAGTCGCGGAAGAACTCTCCTTTCTCAAGGCAAAGATTGAAACATCGGAGCAGAATCTGGGGTGAAGTGTCGATAACCAATTTTAGGATCTCGTTACTTATCCCATCGATTCCAGGCGCCTTGCCTGTTTTCAATCTTCTACCTGCATTTCTCAATTCTGTAAGAGTGAAGAGTTCCTCCTCACCGACTTCGCAGGTACTCCAGTCCTTCCTAACCCACGGTTCTGCAGGAGGAAATAGAGCTTTTATAATCCTTCTGACCCAATCGGGATTGTCCAGGCCGGGGGTCTTTTGCCTCGTTCCTAATTTCTTAGTAACGATTTTAAAAGCCAGACCCCATGGGTCCTTCTCGACATCATCAATTAGGTCTTTCCAGCAACGGCGTTGTGACGCTTGAATCTCTTTTTTCAGGCTTTTCTTGGCCTCCTTAAATACTTCCTTTAGCAAAGGATCTCCCTTAGAACGGGTATAATTCCTTCTAGCTTTGAAGCACGCTTTCCGCAAGGAGGCCAGAGCATCCGACCACCAGTGCACCGAGCTTTTTCGTGAAGCGGTACACCTGCGACGCGGCATAGATGCATCGCAGGCAGCGGTGATGGTTTTCCTCACCGCTCGTACCTCTGCATCCAGGGTATTTGGCCTCTGCACCCAACTTAATTCCTCAATGAGGCGGGATTCTTCCAGGGATCGGACAAATTTCTCCTTATCGATTTTCTTCACATTCCAGGAGAGGCGTTTTCGACACGGTGCTTCCTGTCTTCCACCATTTCCTGTGTCTCCCACTGAGACTAAAAACTCGATGTACTGGTGGTCACTTGCGGTATACTCCTCAGAGACTCGCCATTCGTTAATGCGTCTGAATAGAGGAGATGATGCAATCGTAAGATCAATGATCGATCCAATTGCACCCCTCCTAAACGTCCATGTCCTTCCCCGGTTCACAATCGTTAAATTGCTCCTGGAGACCATTTCTCCGATCACTCTGCCTCTTTTATCGAGCCTTGACTCGCCCCACTCCGGCGACTTAGCATTAAAATCCCCGGTGACGAGTACATCCAGCTTGGATTCTCTAAGGCTCGACTCGAGTTCCTGAATGTCATCTTCGAAGTCCGTCAGTGCATCGTTTGGCGAGAAGTAGCAGCTGTACATACGTATGCCCGCAGCCTCTACCCAAACGAATCCACTGCTCGTCTCCAGATACCTTGCAACCCGCAGCTCAGGATTGCACACTTGAACAGCGGCCCTACCTGATTTATCCTGGTACCAGGGAGCGAGATCGTTTTTCCTGTGTTGCTCGCTGCAGAACAGGATGTCGATCCCTTTTTCCTTGACCGTCTGCATCAGGAGAGCCTGCGCCGTCCTGCAGGTGTGCAGGTTGACCTGCAGAAACTTTAAGGGTTTGCCTTTTTATGCCTCTGCAGCAATTCCCTGTAAACCGGACAAGAGCTTTTCCCGGATATATGGACAATATCTGTCTTTCCTAAATCTGTGCATGTTAAACACTTAGGTTGTTCGACGGAACAGTTCTTTGCCATGTGACCCTCACCGCCGCATCTCCGACAGTTTTTAGTTCTGTCGGGGCCTTTGCATGATCGGGTCACGTGTCCATATGTAAGGCACTTTAGGCACCTCACAACTTCCAGATGCTCTCGGACTCGGACGTTTAACCATCCTATTCTTACCTTGCCGATCTTCAGCAGAGTCTGACTATCAGTCTCTGCCAGGCGGACCAACGCAACCTTTGTGCCACTAAAACGTGGCAGAAGTCTGCACACTATGTCCGTGTCAGGCTTCCCCAATTTCTCCCTCAAAACCGAAACCACATCCTCCTCGGTCGTAGTTTCATCGAGGCCGTTCAATTCCAGACACCTCTTGTTTACAAGAGCCGTAACCTCGGCCCTATCATGCGAGGCCGAGGCCAGAGCCCTCGCAAATTTTAAGGTGTCACCTCCCTTTTTCACGACCAGGAGAACATCTTTATTAAGTGCCCTCCTGATCCTGAGAACCTCTATATTTGACTTTTCAGGCTTCACAGTGCGTTTCATTTCAGTCACGATCTCAGCGATAGCCTTTGGGTTTTTCGCTGAGATCCTTACTGCCTCTGTATTTCTCGGCTTTGAAGGATACTTTTGGAGCTCCTTCTCTTGTTTCTTTTTTAAGGCCTTCTTTTTGGCCTTTGCCTTTTTATCGATGACAGCGGCAAAGCCGTCGCCATCTACTTTGTCATCCTTTGAGACCACTGAAGCGTGAGTCTCTTTGACTATTTTCTCGGCTGCTCCTCCACTACCTGGCTCCAACGGAAGGGTTTGCGTAGGTACTTCCTCGCACTTCCTCTTCTCAGACTGGCCATCAGGATGTGGACTCGCATCCGGACTATTCCCGTTTCTTGGGCGCTTCTTATCATTAAATGCACCGCTCTGACCCGCCGCAGCACGCTTGTGTGATGGTGTTACACAGTTCGCGTTTGTTGGCTCTGGGATTATAAAGGGCTCGGGGATAAAACGCATGTTCTTGCGAATTATCTCGTGCACCTTTCCCAACGCCAACATTCCGTCCTGGACGTCCTTGCTAATGTTTTTCTGCTTTTTGCAGGCCCGCCACATACCGTCGAGTATTTTAGGCATTAGTTCGACCTGCTCTACAACATTTTTTTGGAAACTGTTAAGTCCCTTCTCCGCAGAATTTTCGTTTTGGCCCCCCCCAAAATACGTGGGGCCTGCGACGGTCTTTGAAAGATCGACGGGAGTATTGTCCCCTTGCGGGGTTCCTCCTTGGGGTAATTCATTTAAACTTTGACTCATCTTCATTAGTATTTTGGTTTTTATGTCAGGGAACCACCCTGTTGGTTGTCCTTTAGTGAAAAGCCCCGCCACCACGGCAAGGTCTACCGAACATATCCAAGATGCCAGTCGTGTCTGGCAGCGGACCCACTTCTCCCAGTACATCAAAGAAGTCAATGACATTTGGCAGTGGATCCGCTTCTCCCAGCACGTCAAAGACATCTATGATGTTCGGTAGTGGACAACCCGGCGGGGATTATTATTATTATTATTATTATTATTATTATTATTATTATTATTATTATTATTATTATTATTATTATTATTATTATTATTTTTTTTTTTTGCTTAGGGAATTTTGGGAAATCTGCCTACAGATACCTTGGATTCCGCACTCCAAGGTTATGTGGGGTTGGTGTGATAAAACAAAAGGAGATAAAAAAAAGAAAAATAAATATATAAAATAGTAAATTTAATAAACTGGCGACCTACTGCCAGCCCGACCCACTAAAACCCGTAACCCTTCTTCTGGAGCCCTTTACCCTCCCTCGGAACTGTCGTAAGACTTTAGCCTTCGAGGGTGGCGCTCCAACTCTGTCGCTAATGTGACTTTCTGCTTTTCTCTGCGGTTATCCTGCGTTAATAGTTAAAAATTTAAAACTATTTCAATATAAAGCGGAATTAACAGCACAACAATAATTAAAAATAACAAATGTGTAATTAAGTGTAAAAAGTCAAAAGATAAAATTATAAACGGATATATAAAAAAAAGAAAAAATAAACGCGTATAAAAAATTGAAAACATAAAACTGTACAAAGATGAATAATAAAAAAAAACACAAACAATTAAAAAATGTATAAGGACAAATAAATCACAAAATAAATTAATAAAAAACAAACGAATAAATTAAAAGCTGTTTAAATTACGCTTTTTGGCGGCCGTCGAGATCCTTCCTCGACATAACCGAGATTATGAAGTTCTCGACTTGCCGCCAATTCTCCTCTGACTGGGTCATCAGCGATACCATGTTCTCCGGTGTAACTTGACTGTTTACACCTTCGAACATGGCCCGCCTCTCCAAGTCCCATTTCTTGCATGAGAAGAGGGTGTGCTCCGCGTTGTCCTCAGGGAACTGGCAATATGCACACACCTCGTTCTCGCGTAATTTAAAGCGACACAGGTACGAGTTAAAACACCCGTGACCTGTGAACGCCTGAGTCAAGTAATAGGAAACCTGACCGTGTTTCCTATTTATCCAGGTGGCGAGTGCCGGGATAAGGCGATAAGTCCATCGACCTTTTTCCTCACCATCCCATCTTTCTTGCCATCTTTCTATGAGCCTGTGCCTCGCTTCTTTGCGGATTAGGCCCTTGCTTGGTCTTAATTCCTCATTCAAGGAACTGCTTTCTTTAGAAAAGAGAAACATTTCTTCCCTTTCCCTCGCCAAAAGATCTGCTGGCGGGACACTTGCAAGGACCTGCACAGCACTCGTAGATACCGTCTTATATGCAGAGTTGATACGCGTTGTTATCGATCTCTGCGCAGACAGTATCTTTTCACAGATGGTCACACATCTTTTACTCCTCAGGGATGGGGCCCACGCTGGTGCTGCATAGAGCATTTTAGCGTGGGCGACACTCGCCACCAGTCTTCTTTTTTGTTCACGGGGTCCGCCAACATTTGGCATTAGCCGTGAAAGATTAGCCGCACACTCGATCGCCTTATTTGACGCCGTAGCCATGTGGTGGTGGAAGTTTAACCTTCCATCTAACTCCACACCAAGATATTTAATTTGCTTACTCCACTTGACCTCAAATCCGTCTATCACGATTCGTGGGAGCTCATAACCACGTCTGTCTGTGACCAGCAGTACCTCGGTCTTTTCCAGGGCCATTTCAAGACCTCTGGTATCCAGCCAGCTTTTAGCTAGTCGCAGACATTCGTTCACCAATGTCCCAAGAGCCTCCTCACTTTCGGCAGTGCACACGAATAATGCGTCGTCCGCAAAGCCGATGATCACCGCACCTTCGGGCAGATCCATTCGCAGAAAATCATCGTAAGATACATTCCATACAAATAGACCCACCCTTGAGCCTTGAGGAGCCCCACGCTGCATCTCTTCCTTGAGAGTGCAGGTGTCTCCCTCATATATAACCCACCTGTCGCTAAGATAATTATCCATTATCCGCAACAAGTAGGGCGGCATGTTTTTCTTTTCCATCGACTCGATGAGATCTTTCCATCTTGCGGAATTAAACGCGTTACGTATGTCAATTGCTACCAACGCGCAGAAGCTCTTCTTTTTCCCAGGTCCCAATTTGTTTTTTCCTGCTTTGGCTATGTCCACAACTGCCTGGATGGCATCAACTGTGGACTTGCCTTTACGGAAACCAAATTGGTGATCGGACAGACGATTCTCTTCGGTCAAGTGGCCTTGCATTCTCTGCAGAACCATATCCTCTAGAAGTTTACCCATCGTATCTAGCAGGCATATAGGCCTGTACGATGAAACCTTATCTAGAGGTTTTTCACCTTTCCTTAGGAGGACTAACCTCTGTCGCTTCCAGTCGCGGAAGAACTCTCCTCTCTCAAGGCAAAGATTGAAGCATCGAAGCAGAATCTGGGGTAAAGTGTCGATTACCAACTTTAGGATCTCGTTACTTATCCCATCGATTCCAGGCGCCTTGCCTGTTTTCAATCTTTTGCCTGCTTTTTGCAGTTCACTAAGTGTGAAGAGTTCTTCCTCTTCGACTTTGCAAAAACTCCAGTCCCTTCTAAGGTATGGCTCCGCAGGAGGAAACAAAGAACTTATTATCTTTCTGACCCAATCGGGATTGTCCAGGCCGGGGGTCTTTTGCCTCGTCACTAATTTCTTAGTTACGATTTTAAAAGCCAGACCCCATGGGTCCTTATCGACTTCCTCGATTAGGTCCTTCCAGCTACGGCGTCGCGACTTGCGGATCTCTTTCTTGAGGTCCTTTTTCGCCTCCTTGAAAGCCTCTTTCAGCAAGGGATCTCCCTTAGATCGGGTATATGTCCTTCTTGCTTTGAGGCATTCCTTTCTCAAGGAGGCTAGCTCCTCTGACCACCAGTGCAAGGATTTTCTTACTAGAGTGGCGCCTTTGCGTGGCATTGACGCATTGCAAGCGGTGACTATCATGTTCCTCACCGCTCGCACCTCCCCATCCAGACTGCTCGGCCTCTTCACCCAGCCCAAGTCCTCAATTAAAAGGGCTTCTCTTAGGGACCGGCCGAACTTTTCCTTGTCGAGTCTCTTCATATTCCACGAGGAGGTTTTGCGACTAGGAGCATCCTGTCTTTTTCCTCCTCGTGTGTCTCCCATAGAGACTGAGAACTCAATGTACTGGTGGTCACTTGCGGTATATTCCTCTGAGACCCGCCAGTCGGTTATGCGGCTAAATAGTTTAGACGATGCGATTGTTAGATCTATAATTGATCCGATCGCACCTCGTCTAAAAGTCCATGTATTGCCTCGGTTTACTGCCAATAAGTCGTTTCTGGAGATCATTTCTCCAATACGAATTCCTCTCTTGTCGAGTCTCGTCTCACCCCACTCTGGCGACTTTGCGTTAAAATCACCAGTGATGATGACATCCAGCCTGGATTCTGTGAGGCTCGATTCTAGGTCTTCGATATTGGCTTCGAAGTTTGTCAGTGGGTCGTTGGGTGAGAAGTAGCAGCTATACATACGTATATTAGCCACCTCTATCCACACGAACCCACTGCTCGTCTCCAGAAACTTGTCAACCCGCAATTCTGGGTTGCACAGCTTTATGGCGGCTCTCTTCGCCTTATCCTGATACCAAGGGGCGAGATCGCTTCCTTGATACTGCTCACTGCAGAACAGGATATCGACCTCATTTTCCCTTGCTGTTTGCATTAGGAGCAACTGTGCATCCTTACTTGTATGCAAGTTGACCTGCAAAAATTTTAAGGATTTGCCCTTTTAATCTTTTGCAGTTCTTCTCTGTAAACCGGGCAGGCTCTCTTTCCGGAATCGTGATCTGTCTCTGGCTTCCCCAGATCTCCGACAGTTTTTGCTTCTGTCGGGGCCTTTGCAGGTTCGGGTTGAGTGTCCGTATGCTAGGCACTTTTGGCACCTATCTACTTCAACATGCTCGCGAATTGGAGCATTTATCCAGCCGATTTTTATTTTACCAAGCTTTAGCAGAGTGTTACTTTCTGCCTCTGTCAGACGTACCAGAGCAACCTTAGTTCCTCTGTATCGCGGCAAAAGTCGACACTCCATCTTCAGGTCGGGTTTACCCAGCTTTTCTCTTAGTGCTGCAGTTACCTCATCCTCTGAGGTGGCTTCGTCCAAATCCTTAATCTCTAGAGATCTTTTATTCACTAGAGGTGTGACCTCAGCTTTACCATGCAGGGCCGAAGACAGTGCATCTGCAAATTTTAAGGTCTCTCCGCCCTTTTTCACTATCACGAGAACCTCCTGTTTAAAGGTTCTCCTGATTTTCCGGATCACGGTACCCGTATCTTCTGGGTTTACCTTTGCTTTTAGCAGCGGCAAGATACCCTCATAAAGCTTTGGGTCGCTTGCCGTAATTTTAACAGCTTCCGTGCTCCTCAGCTTCAAAGGGGGCTTCGGAAGCTCTTTTTTCTCACCTGAGGGTTTCTCTTTTGGAGTCCGTTTCTTTTTGCTTTTAACAACTTTGAAGCCGTCCCCATTGTCCGCTCCGTCCTTTAAAACGGTCTCAGCATACGAACTGCCAGGACTATTTAAGGGCGCCTCTTTCGTTCCATCTAGCGACTCAGAACCAAGCTGTGGAGCATCCTTTCGCTTAATTCTTTTCCCGCTTTGAGTCGCCCGTTGCGGACTCGCATCTGGGCTTGCACCTTCCCTGGGGCGCTTATTAACGCCCTTTGCCTTATTAGGGCGTGCAGTTACGCCGTCCAGAGCTGTAGTCGTGCTCTCCGTCTGATCTCGAGCTCCCACAGTTGGATGTTGCGGCGCCTGGTCTTTGAACGGCTCGGGGATAAAACGTAAATTCTTACAAATTGTTAAGAACGAACTCTCCAAAACCGCCACGCCATCCTGGATGTCACGACTGACGTTCTTTTGGCGCTTGAATGCCTGGTACACGCTCTTAAAAATCCCGGGAATAGCCAGAAACTGATTTGCGACATTTGATTCGTAGCATGTCAGCTGGCTATCTATTTGGCTCCCTCCAAAATCCTTGGAGCCATCTGCACCGACTATCGGGGCTTGCACCCGATCAGAATCGGTGGTGGGACTACCCTCTTTCGAGGTACCCACTTGGAGTATTTCGTTTAAAATTTTGTCCATTTCATTTGTGTTTTTTTTTAATTCTTTGTCCCGTGTCGAGGGACAATCGGGCCTTAACAGGGTACTACCATCTGGCCAAGATGGGCCCTGAACCGCCTCCGTTAGTTACATAGACGTTATAGCATTGCCGGAGCATTGATGCGACGTCTATGATATCCAAGGGCACGTGAACATGTGTGTTCGGACGTGGAGGTCGATGTGTCTCTCCAAGATAGCAGGAAGTTTCCGCAAAGGGAGTGCATCCTGGTATCTCTTCACAGAGTTTACCCTCATTATTATTATTATTATTATTATTATTATTATTATTATTATTATTATTATTATTATTATTATTATTTTTTTTTTTTTTTTTTTTTTTTGCTTAGGGACTTTTGGGAAATCTGCCTACAGATACCTTGGATTCCGCACTCCAAGGTTATGTGGGGTTGGTAAAATAAGAAAAAAAAAAGGGAATATAAAAAAAGATAAATAAAGAAATGTTATAAGAAATTTAATTAACTGGCGACCTACTACCAGCCCGACCCACTAAAACCCGTAACCCTTCTTTTGGAGCCCTTTACCCTCCCTCGGAACTGTCGTAAGACTTTAGCCTTCGAGGGAGGCGCTCCAACTCTATCGCTGCTGCGACTTTGTTCTGTGTCTGCGGTTCTCCTGCGTCAATAGTTAAAAAATTTAAAACTATTTCAATATAAAAGCGGAATTAACAGCACAACAACAATAAAAAACAAAATTTTTTAAGAAGTTTAAAAAGTCAAAAGATAAAATTATAAACGGATATATAAAAAAAAGAAAAAATAAACGCGTATAAAATATTGAAAACAAAACTGTACAAACATGAATAAAAAAAACACACACAATTAAAAAATGTATATGGACAAATAAATCACAAAATAAATTAATAAAAAACAAATAAACAAATTAATAGCTGTTTAAATTACGCTTTTTGGCGGCCGTCGAGATCCTTCCTCGACATAACCGAGATTATGAAGTTCTCGACTTTCCGCCAATTATCTGCTGACTGGGTCATCAGCGATACCATGTTCTCCGGTGTAACTTGACTGTTTACACCTTCGAACATGGCCCGCCTCTCCAAGTCCCATTTCTTGCATGAGAAGAGGGTGTGCTCCGCGTTGTCCTCAGGGAACTGGCAATATGCACACACCTCGTCCTCGCGTAATTTAAAGCGACACAGGTACGAGTTAAAACACCCGTGACCTGTGAGCGCCTGAGTCAAATAATAGGAGACTTCTCCATGTTTTCGGTTTATCCAGGTGGTGAGTGTTGGAATCAGACGATAGGTCCATCTACCCTTTTCCTCCCTATCCCATCTGTCCTGCCATGTCTCGATAAGTCTGTTTCTCGCGTATTTGCGGATGTAGTCCTTGCTAGGTCTTTTCTCTTCTGGGTACTCGGGATTATTTCTTCTTTTAAAAAGAAGAAATACTTCCTCCCTTTCCCTTGCCATAAGATCTGCCGGCGGGACACTTGCAAGGACTTGCACAGCGCTCGTCGAGACCGTCTTATACGCAGAAACGATACGGGTAGTAACACATCTCTGCGCAGACAGCATATTATCGCAAATGGTTTTGCTTCTTGTTTTAAGTGAGGGAGCCCACGCTGCTGCTGCGTAAAACAGCTTAGCGTGGGCAACACTAACCACCAGTCTCCTTTTCCTTTCACGTGGTCCGCGAACGTTTGGCATAAGTCGTGCCAAGTCTGACGCACACTTTATCGCCTTATTCAAGGCCGTCGCTATATGGTAATTGAAGTTTAACCTTCCATCGAGCTCCACTCCTAAATACTTAATATGTTTACTCCACTTGACCTCGAATTCGTCTATCACGATTCGTGGGAAACTATAACCACGTCTGTCTGTGACGAGCAGAGCTTCGGTTTTTTCCAAGGCCATTTGAAGACCTCTGGCATCCAACCAGCTTTTAACTCGCCGCAGACATTCGTTCACCAATGTCCCAAGGGCTTCCTCGCTTTCGGCTGAGCACACGACCAACGCATCGTCCGCAAAGCCGATGATGACCGCGCCTTCAGGTAGACCCATTCGCAGGAAGTTATCATAGGATACATTCCACACGAATGGTCCCACCCTCGAGCCTTGGGGGGCACCACTTTGCATCTCTTCCTTCAGAGTCCAGTTGTCCCCCTCATAGATTACCCACCTGTCGCTAAGATAATCATTCATTATCCGCAACAAGTAGGGCGGTATTCTCTTCTCCATCATCGACTGGATGAGATCCTTCCATCGTGCGGAGTTAAACGCGTTACGTATGTCAATAGCCACCAATGCGCAGAAGCCCTTCTTCTTCTTTGGTCCCAATTTGTTTTTTCCCGCTTTGGCTATGTCCACAACTGCCTGAATGGCATCAACCGTGGACCTGCCTTTGCGGAAACCAAATTGGTAATCGGATAGACTATTCTCTCCGGTCAAATGGGTTTGCATTCTCTGCAGAACCATATCCTCTAGAAGTTTACCCATCGTATCTAACAGGCAAATAGGCCTGTACGACGAGACTTTATCCAGAGGTTTTTCGCCTTTTCTTAGGAGGACTAGCCTCTGCCGCTTCCAGTCGCGGAAGAACTCTCCTTTCTCAAGGCAAAGATTGAAAAATCGGAGCAGAATCTGGGGTGAAGTGTCGATAACCAATTTTAGGATCTCGTTACTTATCCCATCGATTCCAGGCGCCTTGCCTGTTTTCAATCTTCTACCTGCATTTCTCAATTCTGTAAGAGTGAAGAGTTCCTCCTCACCGACTTCGCAGGTACTCCAGTCCTTCCTAACCCACGGTTCTGCAGGAGGAAATAGAGCTTTTATAATCCTTCTGACCCAATCGGGATTGTCCAGGCCAAGGGTCTTTTGCCTCGTTCCTAATTTCTTAGTAACGATTTTAAAAGCCAGACCCCATGAGTCCTTCTCGACATCATCAATTAGGTCTTTCCAGCAACGGCGTTGTGACGCTTGAATCTCTTTTTTCAGGCTTTTCTTGGCCTCCTTAAATACTTCCTTTAGCAAAGGATCTCCCTTAGAACGGGTATAATTCCTTCTAGCTTTGAAGCACGCTTTCCGCAAGGAGGCCAGAGCATCCGACCACCAGTGCACCGAGCTTTTTCGTGAAGCGGTACACCTGCGACGCGGCATAGATGCATCGCAGGCAGCGGTGATGGTTTTCCTTACCGCTCGTACCTCTGCATCCAGGGTATTTGGCCTCTGCACCCAACCCAATTCCTCAATGAGGCGGGATTCTTCCAGGGATCGGACAAATTTCTCCTTATCGATTTTCTTCACATTCCAGGAAAGGCGTTTTCGACACGGTGCTTCCTGTCTTCCACCATTTCCTGTGTCTCCCACTGAGACTGAAAACTCGATGTACTGGTGGTCACTTGCGGTATACTCCTCAGAGACTCGCCATTCGTTAATGCGTCTGAATAGAGGAGATGATGCAATCGTAAGATCAATGATCGATCCAATTGCACCCCTCCTAAACGTCCATGTCCTTCCCCGGTTCACAATCGTTAAATTGCTCCTGGAGACCATTTCTCCGATCACTCTGCCTCTTTTATCGAGCCTTGACTCGCCCCACTCCGGCGACTTAGCATTAAAATCCCCGGTGACGAGTACATCCAGCTTGGATTCTCTAAGGCTCGACTCGAGTTCCTGAATGTCATCTTCGAAGTCCGTCAGTGCATCGTTTGGCGAGAAGTAGCAGCTGTACATACGTATGCCCGCAGCCTCTACCCAAACGAATCCACTGCTCGTCTCCAGATACCTTGCAACCCGCAGCTCAGGATTGCACACTTGAACAGCGGCCCTACCTGATTTATCCTGGTACCAGGGAGCGAGATCGTTTTTCCTGTGTTGCTCGCTGCAGAACAGGATGTCGATCCCTTTTTCCTTGACCGTCTGCATCAGGAGGGCCTGCGCCGTCCTGCAGGTGTGCAGGTTGACCTGCAGAAACTTTAAGGGTTTGCCTTTTTATGCCTCTGCAGCAATTCCCTGTAAACCGGACAAGAGCTTTTCCCGGATATATGGACAATATCTGTCTTTCCTAAATCTGTGCATGTTAAACACTTAGGTTGTTCGACGGAACAGTTCTTTGCCATGTGACCCTCACCGCCGCATCTCCGACAGTTTTTAGTTCTGTCGGGGCCTTTGCATGATCGGGTCACGTGTCCATATGTAAGGCACTTTAGGCACCTCACAACTTCCAGATGCTCTCGGACTCGGACGTTTAACCATCCTATTCTTACCTTGCCGATCTTCAGCAGAGTCTGACTATCAGTCTCTGCCAGGCGGACCAACGCAACCTTTGTGCCACTAAAACGTGGCAGAAGTCTGCACACTATGTCCGTGTCAGGCTTCCCCAATTTCTCCCTCAAAACCGAAACCACATCCTCCTCGGTCGTAGTTTCATCGAGGCCGTTCAATTCCAGACACCTCTTGTTTACAAGAGCCGTAACCTCGGCCCTATCATGCGAGGCCGAGGCCAGAGCCCTCGCAAATTTTAAGGTGTCACCTCCCTTTTTCACGACCAGGAGAACATCTTTATTAAGTGCCCTCCTGATCCTGAGAACCTCTATATTTGACTCTTCAGGCTTCACAGTGCGTTTCATTTCAGTCACGATCTCAGCGATAGCCTTTGGGTTTTTCGCTGAGATCCTTACTGCCTCTGTATTTCTCGGCTTTGAAGGATACTTTTGGGGCTCCCTATCTTCTTTCTTTTTTAAGGCCTTCTTTTTGGCCTTTGCCTTTTTATCGATGACAGCGGCAAAGCCGTCGCCATCTACTTTGTCATCCTTTGAGACCACTGAAGCGTGAGTCTCTTTGACTATTTTCTCGGCTGCTCCTCCACTACCTGGCTCCAACGGAAGGGTTTGCGTAGGTACTTCCTCGCACTTCCTCTTCTCAGACTGGTTATCAGGATGTGGACTCGCATCCGGACTATTCCCGTTTCTTGGGGGCTTCTTATCATTAAATGCACCGCTCTGACCCGCCGCAGCACGCTTGTGTGATAGATTATTATTATTATTATTATTATTATTATTATTATTATTATTATTATTATTATTATTTTTTTTTTTTTTTTGCTTAGGGAATTTTGGGAAATCTGTTTACAGATACCTTGGATTCCGCACTCCAAGGTTATGTGGGGTTGGTAAAATAAAAAAAAAGGGAATTTAAAAAAAGGATAAATAAATGTTATAATAAATTTAATAAACTGGCGACCTACTACCAGCCCGACCCACTAAAACCCGTAACCCTTCTTTTGGAGCCCTTTACCCTCCCTCGGAACTGTCGTAAGACTTTAGCCTTCGAGGGAGGCGCTCCAACTCTATCGCTGCTGCGACTTTGTTCTGTGTCTGCGGTTCTCCTGCGTCAATAGTTAAAAAATTTAAAACTATTTCAATATAAAAGCGGAATTAACAGCACAACAACAATAAAAAACAAAAATTTTAAGAAGTTTAAAAAGTCAAAAGATAAAATTATAAACGGATATATAAAAAAAAATAAAAATAAACGCGTATAAAATATTGAAAACATAAAATTGTACAAAGATGAATAAAAAAAACAAAACAAATTAAAAAAAATGTATAGGGACAAATAAATCACAAAATAAATTAATAAAAAACAAACAAACAAATTAAAAGCTGTTTAAATTACGCTTTTTGGCGGCCGTCGAGATCCTTCCTCGACATAACCGAGATTATGAAGTTCTCGACTTGCCGCCAATTCTCTTCCGACTGGGTCATCAGCGATACCATATTCTCCGGTGTAACTTGACTGTTTACACCTTCGAACATGGCCCGCCTCTCCAAGTCCCATTTTTGCATGAGAAGAGGGTGTGCTCCGCGTTGTCCTCAGGGAACTGGCAATATGCACACACCTCGTTCTCGCGTAATTTAAAGCGACACAGGTACGAGTTAAAACACCCGTGACCTGTGAGCGCCTGAGTCAAATAATAGGAAACCTGACCGTGTTTCCTATTTATCCAGGTGGCGAGTGCCGGGATAAGGCGATAGGTCCATCGACCTTTTCCCTCACCATCCCATCTTTCCTGCCATCTTTCTATGAGCCTGTGCCTCGCTTCTTTGCGGATCAGGCCCTTGCTTGGTCTTAATTCCTCATCCCAGGAACTGCTTTCTTTAGAAAAGAGAAACATTTCTTCCCTTTCCCTCGCCAAGAGATCTGCTGGCGGGACACTTGCAAGGACCTGCACAGCACTCGTAGATACCGTCTTATATGCAGAGATGATACGCGTTGTTATCGATCTCTGCGCCGACAGTATCTTTTCACAGATGGTAACACATCTTTTACTCCTCAGGGATGGGGCCCACGCTGGTGCTGCATAGAGCATTTTAGCGTGGGCGACACTCGCCACCAGTCTTCTTTTTTGTTCACGGGGTCCGCCAACATTTGGCATTAACCGTGAAAGATTAGCCGCACACTCGATCGCCTTATTCGACGCCGTAGCCATGTGGTGGTGGAAGTTTAACCTTCCATCCAACTCCACACCAAGGTATTTAATTTGTTTACTCCACTTGACCTCGAATCCGTCTATCACGATTCGTGGGAGCTCATAACCACGTCTGTCTGTGACTAGCAGTGCCTCGGTCTTTTCCAGGGCCATTTCAAGACCTCTGGTATCCAGCCAGCTTTTTGCTAGTCGCAGACATTCGTTCACCAATGTCCCAAGAGCCTCCTCACTCTCGGCAGTGCACACGAACAACGCGTCGTCCGCAAAGCCGATGATCATCGCACCTTCGGGCAGATCCATTCGCAGAAAATCATCGTAAGATACATTCCATACAAATGACCCACCCTCGAGCCTTGAGGAGCCCCACACTGCATCTCTTCCCTGAGAGTGCAGGTGTCTCCCTCATATATAACCCACCTGTCGCTAAGATAATTATCCATTATCCGCAACAAGTAGGGCGGCATGTTTTTCTTTTCCATCGACTCGATGAGATCTTTCCATCTTGCGGAATTAAACGCGTTGCGTATGTCAATTGCTACCAACGCGCAGAAGCTCTTCTTTTTCCCAGGTCCCAATTTGTTTTTTCCTGCTTTGGCTATGTCCACAACTGCCTGGATGGCATCAACTGTGGACTTGCCTTTACGGAAACCAAATTGGTAATCGGATAGACGATTCTCTTCGGTCAAGTGGCCCTGCATTCTCTGGAGAACCATATCCTCTAGAAGTTTACCCATCGTATCTAGCAGGCATATAGGCCTGTACGATGAAACCTTATCTAGAGGTTTTTCACCTTTCCTTAGGAGGACTAACCTCTGTCGCTTCCAGTCGCGGAAGAACTCTCCTCTCTCAAGGCAAAGATTGAAGCATCGAAGCAGAATCTGGGTGAAGTGTCGATTACCAACTTTAGGATCTCGTTACTTATCCCATCGATTCCAGGCGCCTTGCCTGTTTTTAATCTTTTGCCTGCTTTTTTCAGTTCACTAAGTGTGAAGAGTTCTTCCTCTTCGACTTTGCAAAAACTCCAGTCCCTTCTAAGGTATGGTTCTGCAGGAGGAAACAAAGAACTTATTATCTTTCTGACCCAATCGGGATTGTCCAGGCCGGGGGTCTTTTGCCTCGTCACTAATTTCTTAGTTACGATTTTAAAAGCCAGACCCCATGGGTCCTTATCGACCTCCTCGATTAGGTCCTTCCAGCTACGGCGTCGCGACTTGCGGATCTCTTTCTTGAGGTCCTTTTTCGCCTCCTTGAAAGCCTCTTTCAGCAAGGGATCTCCCTTAGAACGGGTATATGTCCTTCTTGCTTTGAGGCATTCCTTTCTCAAGGAGGACAGTTTTTTCTGACCACCAGTGCAAGGATTTTTTCCTTGGAAAGGCGCCTTTGCGACGTGGCATCGACGCATTGCAAGCGGTGACGATTATATTTCGCACCGCTCGCACCTCTCCATTTAGACTTTTCGGCCTCCTCACCCAACCAGAATCCTCAATTAAGATAGATTCTTTTAGGGACCGGCTGAACTTCTCCTTGTCGAGTTTCTTAATGTTCCACGAGAAGGTTTTGCGACTAGGAGCTTCCTGTCTCTTTCCTCCTCGTGTGTCTCCCATTGAGACTGAGAACTCAATGTACTGGTGGTCACTTGCTGTATATTCCTCAGAGACCCGCCAGTCGCTTATGCGGCTAAATATATTAGACGATGCTATCGTTAGATCTATTATCGATCCGATCGCACCTCGTCTAAACGTCCATGTTTTTCCCCGGTTTACAACTAATAAATCGTTCTTGGAGATCATTTCTCCAATCAGAATTCCTCTCTTGTCGAGCCTCGTCTCACCCCACTCTGGCGACTTTGCATTAAAATCGCCAGTGATGATGACATCCAGCTTGGATTCTATGAGGCTCGATTCTAGGTCTTCTATATTGGCTTCGAAGGTGGTCAGCGGGTCGTTGGGTGAGAAGTAGCAGCTATACATACGTATGTTAGCCACCTCTATCCACACAAACCCGCTGCTTGTCTCCAAGAACTTGTCAACCCGCAATTCTGGGTTGCACAGCTTGATGGCGGCTCTCTTCGCCTTATCCTGATACCAAGGTGCGAGGTCGCTTCCTTGATACTGCTCACTGCAGAACAGGATATCCACCTCATTTTCCCTAGCTGTTTGCATCAGGAGCACCTGTGCATCCTTACTTGTATGCAGGTTGACTTGAAGGAGCTTTAAGGATTTGCCCTTTTAAGTTTCTCCAGTTCCTCCTTGTAAACCGGGCAGGAAATTCTTCCAGGGATATGGTTGACTTCCGTTTTTCCCAAATCTGTACACGTTATGCACTTTGGCTTGTCATTAGTACACTTTTGGAGAAGTGTCCCGCTTCGCCGCATCTCCGACAGTTTTTTGTTCTGTCGGGGGCCCTTGCAAATTCGGGTCACGTGTCCATAGGCTAGGCACTTTTGACATCTTGTCACTTCTAAGTGCGTTCGGATGGATGCATTTATCCAGCCAATACGCACTTTGCCCAGCTTAAGCAGACTCTCCGCTGTCCGTTTCATTCAATGCGTACTAGTGCCACTTTTCGTACCACCAAAAACGTGTCAGAAGTCGGCAAGTCACCTCTAATTCGGGCTTTTGCAACTTCTGCTTTAAGACGGTTTAAAACGTCCTCCTCTAAAGTTGTTTCGACAAGATCCCGAATTTCGAGGGTCTTTTTACTGACAAGAGCCGTAACCTCGGCCTTGTCCAGAAGAACGGAGGTAAGATTCTGAGCGAACTTTGAAGTTTCACCCCCCTTTTTCACAACAACAAGAACCTCTTTTTAAGAGTTCTCCTAATTTTTTCCGCAATCTCTGTTCCAGTTTCCTCTCGGCTTACGCCGAAGTTGTTGCCGATTTTTAGAGATCAGGTAGTCGCTTGCTTCCTTGCCACAATTTTTATTGCCCGCTACAAGAGGGATAAGGCCTCCGTTGTTCTAATTTTGGGGGGGCGGATTCTGAAGTCCGCTCCCTCTCCTCCGCTTTCTTCAAGGCCTTTTTCTTACGGGCCTCCCGTTTCCTATTGAGACAGTTTCAAAGTCTTTTTGTTCGTTTTCAGTCTTATTGCCA